>NC_089844.1:88448814-88748814 GCF_035609145.1 Eleutherodactylus coqui
AAGAGACCCCTATTCTCAGGATCAGTGGGGGTCTCAACTGTTATATTTCCCACCAATCAGCAAGTTGTCTCCTGTCGTATGTAGAGGATAACTTGTAATTCTGGTGCAGCCGATTTTGCTTATGTGGACATATACTCTTATAGTATAGACTGTGTGTGAAATGTTAACGCTCATCCACGCTGTGGAAGAAATATGCAGCGGGGTTTTTAAATCTAACCATGTTGACCCTATGCTGCAGATCTCACGCCTGCAAATGAAGGGGTGAAATCTGCAGCGAATCCACAGCTAAATCCTTGTAGAAATCTCCATTTAACATATGCAGATTTTGATGTGGACCCACAGCAAAGTTCAAAGTTAACTTTTTCATGCTGTGAAAAGGTCGGCCGCACGCGGGCATATTTGCATTGCGGAGTCCGGAGTGGGCATCCACCTCTGAATTCCACTACAAATACCACCAATAGCATGCCATGGAAAAGGGCTCTTTCCTGCATACAAGCAGAAATCAATTGCGATATTTATTTATTTTTATTTTTTCATTTTAATTTTTTTTCCCCGCCTGTGAAGGAAAAGTCGCAGCATGCTTTTATTTTACTGCGGTTTTCACAAGGACGTCAATAGATGCCCCCCGCCCCGCGGCACGTCTGCAGTTATCATTGCGGACAGGTCACGGATTCCACGTCATTGCTTAGCAACTGTTGGAAAATCTGTACTGCACATGACTGACCACTCGCCGCCGGACAATCTGCAGTACAGATGAGCATAAAATACAGGAATGCAGGGTCACTGCATAAGGTCTAAATCTGCCATGGGATCCTGCATCCGGAATCTGACCCGGTTGTATGCAGCCAGCCTAAGGCTATGTTCACGCAGGACAAATATGCTGCGGAGAATACACATCAAAAGCCGCACCATTTAGTGTGGATTTTAATGCAGATTTTGGTGCAGAATTCACCCTTCTAGTTTGGAGGTAGAATCTGCATCGGAAATCGCTGCTATAATTGATATGCTCTGCAGGTCAATTTTTGCAGCTTTTTTTGGGGGGGAGGGGGCGTGGCATGTGGATAAGATTTTCGAAATCTCATCCAGTTTGCTGCTACTGTAAGTGCTGTAGATTTATTTATTTTTTTTGTGCAGGTCGTCCAAGCAGAAAGTCTGCTGCAAATCTGCCATGTGTGGACATAGCCTAAAAGATAACATACGAAGTACACCCATCATTAGAGGGAGTTTTAAAGGGGTATTCCCATCTCAGCCAGTCATGACTGAGTTGTTACACCCATCTCTGCCACGGTCACTGGCATAAATGATTACAGAAACAGCTGTACTGACCGTTCTGCATGCTTTCCAGAACTCCCTATTCAGTGGGGCACCCCGCTGCTTACAGGTGGGGCTCTCTGTTAGTGTAGATTATGGGTATGTGCCCTCGGCTACCACTGTAAATGAGGACACTTTGATTTGAAGAGGATATTGTTGATACATGTGACTTTAACCTTAACATTAAGGCCGTTGGCGCTCGTGCAGAGAGCTTGGACAGGTAGGCAAAACCGCTGGATCATGGGCTTCTTGCTCAGCGCTGAGTGAGAATCTCGCGATCCAGCAAAGTTTCTTTCATGCTGACTGAAAGTCAGCGATAACACGAAGTGAACAAATAGTAAACTTTAAAAAAAAGTTTTCTATGGGACAGTTATCGATAAATTATGTTTGTTTGAATGAATTTTGAGCGCTAATCATGCCATGGAAATGGCCCTTTACAGTCTTCTCGCTAATGGTACGTTTTTGGCACTCAACATTTTAAATCCAGCGTGATACATAATTCATTTGTCTGTTCATAGACTAGTCTGAACATCTGAAAACTTCACACACCCTTGTTCTACGACAGCTTTATGCCAACCTCTAATACGTGTCTGCAGCTCATTAAAAACACATCTGAAAGAGTTTGCCGTCCATTGTCTGTAAAGGAGTTCTTTAAAAGGGCGTCCTGTTAATGTGGGGCCTCTTTGGTGCATTGCATATTCTAAATTCCACGTTGGAAAGGTTTCAGTGCCGTACAGAAGAACTCGCTGTTGTCCTTATAAATAAGGATTGATAATAAGGTGAGGAATCTGCAGTGTGAGATCTCCGCCCGCCTTCCCCTCCGGCGTGTTACGCTCCGCTCGCTCTGCTGGCACTGTTGTGTCTGGCCTGGCTTGCCTGGAGAAAATAAGGGCCATTTAAAGTGATGAATACTTTTTGTGATGTTTTATTGAAAAAGTTTTCTCACGTAAAGTTATAGGCTGAAGCTGTGATGAGAGCAGACGAGAAATAATATAGAAATATATAAAAAAGTTTATTAAATAGTAGAATATAACAATGTAAGTGACAAGTATATTTTCGGTTGTGCACCTACTTAAAGCTTCCCTTCTTAGATCTGGGAGTCTATATCTATTTTAGTGGATAGGACATTATATACAGATGTCTTAAAACCCCAATTGTAAAAAAAATTGATGGCCTACCCTCAGGACAAATCATCAGTAGTAGATTGGCGGGGATTTGTTGCCCAGAACCCGCACAGTTCAGCTGTTTTGCAAGCAAGCGTGTTTGGTCACCAAGCTGATTTCTGCAGAAAGCAGACAACTCTGTTCTTACTGCCGTGGCCAAGCTTGGTATTGCATGCAAATTTTCACTTTCTTTCAATGGGATTTCGACATGCAATACCAAACCTGGCCACTGCAGTAGGAACAGAGCTGTCTGCTTCCTGCAGAAGTCAGTTGAGTACATGAGTGCAGACAGCTGATTGGCTGGGGTCTATTGTGTGGGGCCCCTGATGATTTTACTATTAATGAACTAAAGAGAGATCAGTGTCTCCTTCCACTTTTAAATAGCAGCTTTGAAGAAGAATTGTGCAAAAAAGGTTTAATAGGCTATATAGACTATACGACGTAATGCTACTGTAACTATTAGGAGCAATGTGCTGGTTTTGAGCATCACATGAGCAAGCCTGCAGTTTTCACACTGAAAACTAACGCTGACTATTCCCATGGAATTGACTGCAAGCGGAGATCTTGGAAAGGATGGAAAAGTAATGCAGCGGGTATGAAGGAATATTGTATGACCTATATCTGCTAAAACCAAAATGCCTGTTAGGGCTCATTCACACTGCATATTTTCTGCCTGTATTACATTCTTATTTTCTATCGACCTTAAAAAGTATAGCTTGCAACACATTTTGGTTTGCCTTGGTGTTATTCAGACGTGCCTTGTGTGTAAAATATGTCTGCAGAGGTGTAACTTAAAGCTTCTGGGCCCCAATGCAAAACCTGTAATGGGGCCCCCAACTATAATGCTTTATTCATAGTACTGGGCTCCCTATATGGAGAAGAGAGGCCTTACGGGCCCCCTAAGGGTTCTGGGCCCAGGTGCAACCGCATCCCCTGCATCCTGTTTAGTTACGCCCCTGTATGTCTGTCTTCACGGATCAAACTTGTGTGCGTTTTTTTTTTTTTGCATACGCATGTTGTATGCATGTTCGAGAGTCCGAACTTGGAGTATCATACTTGTATAATCTAAGTTTGGGTCCAGAGAGGCAGGGACACACTGCAACACACTGTACGTGAAACGGATGGTGCAGAAGACAGTGTGGCCAGCCCCAATACTGCGTTTTCTGCATTATGCGTTTGGCTATGTGACCTCCTCAGTCTTCGATCTGCATTCCTTTCCACTTGCCCAATAATGACTTTAATTAGAGGTATAGCTGGATCCATGCCTTGTGTTCATTTGGTATTCCTATGGCCCAGGAGGGGTATGTCTCTTAGAGTAGGGTCCCATCTGAAGAGGTTGTCTTGTCAAGGCAAATGGGTTCTCGCAATTTGATCAAAATATGCGTCAATCACCTAAAATGTATGAATACAGCAATAATGCAATTCAATAGTCATATATATTTTGGTGTTTAGCATGTATTTTGGTGCCCGTATACTGCTGTTACTTCCAGTCTGTATGTTTCCAATATCGCCACAGTAAGGCCGGTTCTCACATCTGCATGAAGACCTCCGACCATTAGCAGATGATATAGCAGCTCATGGACAGATTGGAGTGGGGAGGTCTACTGGTTTGCCCCTCCCCCTCCCCATTACCTCTAATCCTGGTTAGTCCCTCTGGAGCTGTAGGATCGGCTGTTTGGAGCCCCTTAATATTTGCTGAAGGAAATCGTGCACCGTGCATGACTAATATATATTCGCCATGCGGAAAAAAATGTTTTTATATTTTTTTTTACAAAAAAATTAAATTTTTCTTGGTAAAATAGATGCCAATATAAGCCAGTGAGGTCCGTTCAGCATCGATGTCTGTTATGTGAAGGATTCATCACAGCTTGAATTCAGTTTTTTCCGCCCAGAATTCCTAACGCAGAAGAGAACTCGCTTCCCGCCTACGCTTGGACTTGCAGCCTTTCTTCAAATAAGGGGCATTGGGGCTCAGTCTGATCCTCAGATCTGTCTGGCGCTGCATGGCAATTTTCATGTCTAACACATCTCCTCTTGAAATCAATCCATTGTTATAGCTGAAGACAAGAATGGCGTAAAGTCCATCCAGTATATATAATTACTGATTTCTAGAACTGCAGCCGAGGTGCGGAAGAGATCTCGCTACAAATCCATATAGAAAATAAAATTACAGACTGCTAATATTATCACGGCAAACAAGCTGCAAACGCGGAACGCATGGATGAATCATAATTCATAAATCCTTGTAAATATTCTCCAGATGGATGTCGTCTCCTGCTGTTATACGCATCAGAATGCGGCTCCGAAAATCAAATATTGCTGACAGCTTAGAAATGGGAAATTCTAAATCTGATTGTATTACCGTTATCATCTACCCAATCCGGGCTCTGGACCTTCACGATGTCCGCTATGGCACAGCAGGGCATATGTTTATACTGTTCTAACATCTTACAAAGTCTATTGTCTCTGCTGCGCTGTTTAAGGCAGTCTAGAGAGGGGCTGACTGCAATGTTCTTCAGTGGGATCGCTGACCCAGAAAAATCCTGGTTTCCCCCCAATCATTACTACTTTATCACTCGTATTTCTCCACTTCTGTGAATGTCCAGATGCATTTATTAGATGTAGATGAATTATATGCTATGTTCACTAAAGTATTGGGATGCACATAGAAGGTGATGAAATTCTATTTTATTCACTTTTTTCAGTTCTGTGTTGGGTCTACTTTGATCTCAATGACTGCATTAACCCGTCTAGGCATCAAATTCCAATAGTTAAGTGCAGGGTTTGCCTCCATTTCTTCAAGGAGGGCTTTAGATGGGGATGTTGGGCGTGCATGGATACAGTGTTGTAGTTCATCCCAAAGAAGCTCGATGGGATTGAGATCCAGACTTTGGTCTGAACAATGACATTTTCAGACATTCTGCTTCTCAAACCAATCCTCAACACTGTGAGCTGTATGTCTTGGTCATGTTGGTAGAGACACAGAGCTATATTAGGGTAGGTAATGCCACATTGTCCAGAATGTCTCTGTGCCCACTGGCGCTGAGGGTGGACTTCACTATAACCAATCGCTCAAATCCTTCCCAACAGAACCTCCTCCAAACTTCACTATAGGGATGATGCAGTCGTGTAAAAACTGCTCTCCCGGCAACCGCCACTCCCAAGTGTGGCATCCAACCGAAAGACGGTGTACCGTGATTCGTCTGTCTGCAATACTTCCACTTATTTACAATCCAAGAATGATGCTCCAAGCGCCTCTGTGCTGTGATGTTGGGCTTGTGTGCAACTGGTCATTGATGGTAACCCTTCGCATGCTGCTCCCTACAGATGGTTCTGGTGCTAATGGATGCTCAAATGGCCTGTGAGACCTCCTGACGTGTGTTTTGGCAGGCGATGTGTGTGATGCCTTCACAGCTTGTACAAGGCTTCGTTGTCCAATGTTCTGTCAGTTTGAGGTAGCCTTGAAAATGGCTACACTGCACACCTACCAGAGGTTTGCCATTTCTGAATAATATTGCCAATAGTGGACTTCGCAGCACTTTTGGACCTTGCAATGTCCCGTACAGATTGGATGCTCAACTGGCATTCCACCACCAAACCCCATTGGAAGTTGGTCAACTCAACACCTGGTAGGATATACCTGTGTCATACTCTCCTCTTCATACCTAATGCGCACACATCCAATTTGCATATTCCCTTTGCCTGACAGCACAGGATTGGTGGGAGCCCCAATACTTTTGTCAGCCTAGTGTAATTAAGGTATTGTGCACTTTTATATTTTATAGACTGACTAGCTGATATACCCGGCTTCGCCCGAGTTAATTTGGTACTGGTGTTTATCTGGTGTTCACACGGAAAATCTTCCGAAGCCGTGGTTACTTTAGAGATATCGGAAAAACATATGTTCACCATTTTGCATAGTTCTCTGCGTTACCCAGGAAACACCACGTGGAGGTAACCATGCGACGTTTCCTTCATATAAAATGACATCAGGAAGTGAGAGAATTAGATTACATACGTAAAATTTGGATGCTAATTCTTTTGCGCTTAGAATTAAATAATCGAGGTGGGACCCATTAACTTTTCCTATTTATGACATAATCAATGCCCGTGCCAAATTTCAAGTTTCTATGACACCAAGAAGTGAGAGAATTAGATTCCGTACGTAAAATTTGGACGCTAGTTCTTTTGCACTAGAATTGAATAATCGAGTTGGGACCCATTAGCTTTTCCAATTTATGACATAATCAATGCGCGTGCCAAATTTCACTTTTCTATGACACTGGAAAGTGAGAAAAATACATTCCGTACGTAAAATTGGGACGCTAATCCTTTTGCGCATAGAATTGAATAATCGAGTTGGGACCCATTAGCTTTTCCTATTTATGACATAATCAATGCTCGTGCCAAATTTAACGTTTCTATGACACCGGAATGTGAGAAAATGACATTCTGTACGTAAAATTTGGATGCTAATTCTTTTGCGCATAGAATTGAATAATCGAGTTGGGACCCATTAGCTTTTCCTATTTATGACATAATCAATGCTCCTGCCAAATTTCGAGTTTCTATGACACCGGGAAGTGAGAGAATTAGATTCCGTACGTAAAATTTGGACGCTAATTCTTTTGCGCATAGAATTGAATAATCGAGTTGGGACCCATTAGCTTTTCCTATTTATGACATAATCAATGCTCGTGCCGAATTTCACGTTTCTATGACACCGGAAAGTGAGAAAAATACATTCCGTACGTGAAATTTGGACGCTAATTCTTTTGTGCTTAGAATTAAATAATAGAGTTGGGACCCATTAGCTTTTCCTATTTATGACATATTCGATGCCCGTGCCAAATTTTAAGTTTCTATGACATTGGGAAGTGAGAGATTTAGATTACTTACGTAAAATTTCGACGCTAATTCTTTTGCGCTAGAATTGACTAATCGAGTTAGGACCCAATTACTTTTCCTATTTTGGAGATAATCTATGCTTCTGCCAAAATTCATGTTTCTACGACATCGGGAAGCTGGAGAACTTTTGGCCAGTCAGTGAGTGAGTGAGTCAGTCAGTGAGGGCTCTCAGCTTTATATATATATATATAGATAAGAGTTTAAAAGAGTGCTACAATTACAATATTGCGTGTTAGAGGATGCCGTCTGTCAAATTCCGTGTTCTATAGAGCGATGTCTTGCATGACAATACCTTGCACTAATTCTCTGCTCTTTGCCTACAGATGAGGAGATAAAAGTGAATTCGGAGCAATATAAATGTGTTTGCGAGGGGATTTCCTGCGGCACTGGAGACCACTGCTATGGACAGCAATGCTTCGCCTCCCTCAGCAGAAACGATGGACTCTTGGTTTCTCAGAAGGGTTGTTTCCAAGTCTACGAGCAGAGCCGAATGACCTGCAAGACCCCTCCATCCCCTGACCAGGCTGTGACGTGCTGTCAGGGCGACCTCTGCAACATGAATGTTACAGCATACTTGCCAAGTAAAGGTTCCTTACTTTATGTTGTGGGGTTGTTCGACTTAGACGGAAACTTCAGTGAGGGCAGGAAATGCAATAAAATAAGCTATACTCGCCCATTTGATACCATGACAGGCTAGCGCTACTGCTGAGGTCTGCTATGCTGGGCTCTGTTTAATGACTGGTTGCAGTGGTCACATGTATATGGACACATCGCCGCTACAATCGCTGGCCTCAGTAATCTTGTGCTATACACAGCTGAGGACAGTGATTGGCCGCAGCAGTCATGTCTAGGGCCACTTTAGCCCTATGACAAATGGTGCATGTGCCCCAGGCCCCCCTGGCAGCAGCACTAATTTCAACTGTATCCTTCTTCAGGACTCAGATGCAATTGAAGTTTTGAGTATGTTCAAAAATAATCAATTTATACTTGCCTACTGGAGAACATCATTACTGTAGTCATGTAAACTAAGCCTGGCAGATGGGACCACCGCAGTGGAGGATCGTATAGGTGAATACAGTCTAACTTTTTATTTTTACATTTCCTATCCTCACTGAACTTCTTCCCCCCCCTTTTTTTTTTTTAAAGCATCAGAACCACCCCTTTTAAGCTTGTCATGTAACATAGATGGCCGTTGGCTAAATGCTGCCCACTGACTCTCTCCCATAAACGTGTATACTCAGCTGCTTACTATGCTTTCCATAGGGAAGTTCAGTTCAGCCTATCAAGGACTTCTGGCACTGCTTAGCTCTTGAAGATCAAGCAGCTTAAAATCCAGCTTGCCCAATCTTTGTTTTCTCTGACAGCAGATGTAAAGAGACAGTCTACCCAAATATTAATGGAGTACACAGCCCTGAGTACATTGGGTATTGTACATAATCTACTGCAGATAAGTGCTAGTGTCTAATGATAGTGTGCACTCTGCTTGGGGTTATCAGCTCAGTCTGTTTGTTGGGTGGTGATGGAAACCCTATCTTGGTGGATCATGCTGATTGGGGCAGACTGGAGACGTTCAGCCCCATTCTAGCCTTATGGATGACTGCATTGCTCCATGCCAACACTTGGTCATGACGAAATTGTGGGTCACACTAGAGTCACTCAACCTGGAAGAAAAAGCAGTATAACAACTGCAAGAATTTCCTTGGAGCTTTGCTCTCACTAAGGTTCTGAATGCAGTAAAACACTCCCATTTATTTTAATGGGGCCTCGAAGACCTGCACTCGAATACAGAGTCTTTAACGCTACGATTTTCGAGTGCAATTTTTATTTTTGGGCAATTTTGCGTTTAACGCACCTCCTCACCCATCACAATGATGGGCTGCGCTAAATGCTATGACATGCTTTCAAAAACGCCAGTGAAACATTGTGGTAAAATGTTGAGATTTCTAATGCGGCATTTTGTGAACGCACATGTGCAAGAGTGGCTTTTGTCTTGATTTTACCACAATCGATGCAAGAATGCCATAGAGGCGTAGCCTGAAAATGGAGCATTTGAGGATATCGTAAAGTTACGGTATTTTTTGGGCTTAAAGACATGCCTGACTTTAACGCTAACTTCACACTGACGAGCGTGATATGGGGCCGCGAATCACTTCCCCGTATCATGCTCACCATCCATGTGAAATCCCATGGATGCGAGGCGTTTTCATGTCAAAACATCCTCTTATCACTTCGGGGGAAGAAGCAATAAGTGGTGAACGGACCGGAGCTACGGTGTGAGATAAAGTACTCCTAGTGGGGTTGGTAATCCTAATCAGTTGGAATGCAAAAGCATTGTGTCTGATCATTGTGGAAGCAATCAGGGGGGTCTGGCTCTGCCATACCCTCCTGACATTGGACCAAGAGAGACCCACTTTTAATCACAATTTTTTTTTTTTCTTTCTAAAAAGTGTCTTTTCAGTCTGGAAAATCTGGTATGTATTTTTTTTGTTAGTTTTTTTTATTTTAATATATTGCCTCAAAGCCCAAAGTATTCTTAAATTGTATTAATCATTTTCTAATGCAACGTTAAAAAAAAAATTATAAAACATTTAAATCCATTTATTAGGAAATGTACGTTCTCGATACTTATTTGACAGCTCCCTATTAATTTTGCCATTTCCCAAATAGTGCTTTTCTTCCAGTGTAGCACATGGTGTCGTTTTTTTCAGTTTACCACACAATTGGTCGGTGATCTATTACATTGCAACTGTTTCTAGAGTCTATATATTTTGTTCGTAAGATGATTATAGTTATTTGCATCCTTCAGCGCTAAAATATTTCCATAATTTGCTGTCTGACTTGTCAGCCCGGGAGGTAGCACAAATATATAATCTACTCTGAGGAATAAAACATTCTTCAATTACTCTTCAATATAAAACTGTCAGTTCTTGTTACGTATATTATACCGTGTTAGAGCAGTAGAAGGAAAAAAACTGGTAATAATCTGATAACCTCCATTTATAGCTCTTAAGGAGGATTTCAGATCATAAATGGCTGCACATTCAGTTAGAATGCTTTGAAGGGGCATTCTTTCTCTTACCCTTTTAAAGGGATTGTCCATTTTAAGCTTATTGATGGCCTATCCTCAGGATAGGACATCAATAGTAGATTGGCGGGGATGAAGTAAACAGCACCGTTGCTGGTGCAGTGGCTAGGCTTGGTGTTACAAAGGTACCATTGAAGTGAGTGGGGGGCTTTGCCTTTTATATCAAGCCTGGCCACTGTGTATGAGGGCACCTGCCCAGCAAACACCGATTTAGCAGGAGTCTCTGTAGGTGTACCCCACCAACCTAATACCGATGACTTATCCTCAAGCTGAACCAGCAATAGTTTAAAGCTGGACAACTAGAGATGAGCGAGCACGCTTAGTTAAGGCAGTTACTCGAGCAAGCATCGCTCTTCTCGAGTAACTGCATACTCGTCCGAGCAGATTCAGGGTGGCGGAGGAAATCTCCCTCTCACCCCTGCCACTCCCTCCCCCCCCCCTTCCCTCCGAATCTGCTCGGACGAGTATGCAGTTACTCGAGAAGAGCGTTGAGCGTTGCTCTCTCGAATAACTACCTTAACTGAGCGTGCTCGCTCATCTCTATGGACAACCCCTTTCAAAGGAGCTTTTTTTTTTTTTTTTCCCTATATAACTTTATAATCCCCAGTAATTATTTCTTCCAGTTGTTGCATATCTGTTCTAGCTGCATGGCCATCGTTCTCAACCATCTTTGCCTTATTTCTATACAGGGAGTGAACTCTGGCATATGTCTGTCCTGCTTGCTTATGGAGCGATGGCTACGTCACCCATTCCAGTGCAGAACTAGTTAAGCTTGTGTTAACACTGGATGACCAGCAATTTGACTTCCATTACAGCCTCCATAGCTGTTATCATGCAGTTTTCAATCTATAGACATACTTGCAGCCTAACCACCCAACCACTGAATAATTGTACAACCGCTCTCATACTCGCCGCTTTTAACCGGAATAATATAGTACAGTGTCTCTACAGCGCCACCTATTGAAAGGCAGCCAGCAAGCCAACTGTACACTGATGAGGGGCAAAAACCCTAAAACGTCTGTCTGTGCATGGTTATCTTTTCCTTCTGGATAAAGCTATGGATTATGTTACAAAACCTGTCAGAAGGTCTGACAATGACTGATGGGGAAGCTGCCTTCCAATAGGTGGCACTGCAGAGGCACTGTACCTACTGCCATTTGCATATTCAATTTCCCAGAGGAGCATGCATGGCCTTATAATTCTCCTCACCTTCTGGGTGCTCTCCACAAGGGGAAACTATACCCTTTCTGATGATGGCCATTTAATTCAAGGACTATTTGATTGTGGATACAGATTCTTATTTCTCTGTAGGATTAGCTGTGCTTGTGGAATGGAGTCATTAAATATTTGATTTAGCCATAAAAGTCAGTGTCACAGCAATTTAATGGATAATTGCGGTAACATAACGGAGGTGAAAAGTGTAGTCGTTCAAGGACTCTTGGCTGCTACATAGAAATGTGTGAAATAAACGTTACTGTGCTCTTCCACATGGGTTTATCATGCAGTTACTGAATATTCTCTTCTCTCTCATGTAGGGAGGTCACCGCATGGCGATGCGTTAAATTACAGTGTGGAGACCCTAGCAATATTCGTTCTGGCTCCAGTGATTGTCCTTATAGTACTTTCTGTTGTCGCGCTGCTGGTCTTCCGAAAAATTCAGCAGCGGCACATGGAACGATTGAGTACGCGAGATGCGGAATATGGGACTGTAGATGGGCTGATCGCGTCCAATGTGGGGGACAGCACGCTTGCAGTAAGTAAACTTTTTTTAATTTTTTTCTTCTTTTCTGGAAACTTAATTTTCACACTTGAGAGAAGGCTTGAAGTTTTTGTTCCTTACTGTGAAAGGAGTTTTTGTGTTGGAGCTGCTAAGGAGAGTGCGAAGTGACAACTGCTCTGACTGTGAAGTAAGTGTCACTTTGCAAGTCCATTTAACCATTCTTAGAATTTTTTTAAAAAGGGAATATTCAGGTAAAGTTGAGAAGAGGAAAAAAAAAATTCCTCCAGGAATGGCCCAACTTTTGTCTTTTGTCCGTGTGTAATATTGAGGCATAGACCTATTCTAGTGAACGAGGATGAGTTGCTATACCAGAAATGGCCTGTTAACAATAGAGATATTTGGTACAATAGCAAATTAGACCATTTTATGATATGCTGGTCTAAATCTAAAGTGCACTGACAGATGCTGCTTCATAGATTTGGCGCATCTCTAGCTAGTCCGTGTGCCAGAATGTCAAATCTAAGCCGGCTGCTGTACAACTGCACTCTAATCATGCCCTATTCAGGCCTTCATTTATAGTAAATCTTCCAGGCGGTGGGAGGCCACACCCATTTGATAGACCCCACCCACTTTTTTGTGTGTTCTACAATAGTAACAAATGCAGAACAAAGATGAAAAATTGCAAATGTTGTATACGCCAGAATTTGTGCTTCTCCCCCCCCCCCCCCCCCCCCCCCCCACACACACAACTGCTGAAAACTATAATAATACTAATCCTGGATAAATCATTTTCAGGGGATCCCTCACAGCTATGACTCATAGCATAGCACCCATAGACTTCGGAGCATGTGTCTGCCTCTCCATTGAAGTATATGGAGAATGTGTTGGCCAATAATCAGATCTCCAAACTCTGTTTTTTTGATTAAATGGAACCACTGTGAATATGCCAGAAATGCTCAAATTGGGAATACCCCTTTTATTTTTTGCTTATTACTTTACTGCTGCCCCCCTATGGACAAGAATGTGCCTGAATCGGTAAGGCAATGTTCATATCTAAAATGCTTTGGCTTGGTAATATGATAACTCCTAGGACATGGTAATATGGTGTGGTTTGAAGTTTATAAAGTTGCTTATTTAGAGAAAACCAAATTAACCACTTGGGAAACGAGGATTTTTTGCCCTAGTAAAAGGAAAAAAAAGTTAATTCCTAAAATAATTTAGATCTATATGAAGGAGTATAAATGGACTTATCGGTGATGCATAACGATCATCATTTCCATTGCTGGACGGTTCACACATTTTAACCTTTTTTTTATTGAAACTCTTACTTTTTAGTTGTATAATGAACAGTGCTGCCACCTAGTGGCAAGACTGATGATTCTCCGCTTGGTATGTTGGTGTAATACTGTCTGTTTTTAATCTTGGGGCTGCTTTAATACACTTTTGCAATTTATTAAATGATGAAAGTAAAATTTGTGTTCCCTCAATATTTTTCCAGGATCTGCTGGATCACTCATGTACGTCTGGCAGTGGATCTGGGCTTCCTTTCCTGGTGCAGAGAACAGTAGCTCGCCAGATCACTCTTGCAGAATGTGTTGGTAAGTATTGCGGAATATTTTTGTGTATGTTTTATATGGTTACACTCCGCTGTCTTAGGTTCCCCATGAACGAGCTGACCACAGGGTATGCTGCAACGCAGAAGCTCAGAAATTGGCTATACGCTGCTGTGACGCTCAGCAGCAATGTTTACATTCTGTGTAGTGCCAATTTTGCTTATGCGATGGCCAATGTGATGACTAGTAAAAGTTCGTATTCATTATTTTATTTATTTTTACCTAAAACTGTCCTTTTGTGTGGTGAAAAACTCCTGCTGGGCACTACAGGTCGCCCTCCTTGCTAAATTGCTGTAAACTGCCTGTTATGTGAAGCCTGTCTCTAGTAACACAATGAGACTACTAACACGAAATAAGGGTGCTTGTTGTCTCACGCTGCCTGTAGAAGTCTATGGCATTGGGAGGCAATAATTGCTGCAGAGGAGAAGTAGAGACTCTCATAGATGCTGCTACATCTAATTGTGTTTACTGGCTCACTGCTACTGAAATCACATCTAATCTGCTCAGTACTACTGTATAGTGTGTGTGTGTGTGTGTGTGTGTGTGTGTGTGTGTACGCACTGTAGAGAGTTAAGGAGCAGAATCTGCAGTTTTCTCTCTGCACAATAAGCAGAAGATGACATAGTAGCAGTCTCCACCCAGTAGCTGAGGGAAAACTGGAAATCAGAGATGCATTCTGCAGAGGGGGACAATGGTGAAAAATACAGGATACAAGTCATTTACCAATAATAACCAGGAATGGTGGTGATCTTGTACACATGTGTTCTTCTGGAAAGTCGGATACACTTTAGGTATGACTTGGTTGTTGTAGGCTATATAAACGGTGAATGAACCCATAACCAATAAAGACAAACACCGTGTGACCTGGATAAACTGGTCACGGCAGCCTCTTTATTAAGAATATATTAATGCAAATTTATAATTTGTATATAACTATATAAATTTACGGAATATGTACGATTTTAAAAGTGGTCTTTGAAGGTGCACCATATTTTATAACATTTCAATATAAGCACCCCCTCTGTAAATCTTAGCCGCACTGCACCGATTTGAGGGCACTTCCAGCTGAATATTGCCCCAAAATTACTTTTCCACTGAGACTTTAACCCAGTAGTGACACACCCCAATAAAAGAATAACCTGGTTAACTTCACATATGTGATTGGACCCCATTTCTTAGAAAAATTGCCTTTTTCAAAGATCCCTTCCTGCCAGCTGCTATGACCACTCAAACCTCTAAAGAAAAATGAACTAAAAGGCCATACCATAATGGGGTGGGTGAGACACTTCTCTATGTGGCCATTTGCTGCTCTGGGTCCCCTTCCTTCTTCTATATACTACCCCCTACCACAGGAGACCACCAACCTACCAATCTGGTAAGGGACGACTACTGACCTCACTGCCTCCAACTGTGCCCAAATCTGCGGATTCCCCCCAGGTTATACGACCCCCAATATATTGCAGTTTAACACCTACAAACCTCCAGCTAAAAATGGGCTTGGTATCCCTCCCAACTTATGGGGCTATTTTTTTTTTTAGCTTTTCCTTTTAGGTGTTGCCTGTAGTATGACCGTGGTAAACTGGAGCAAATAAGTAAGATGGAACAATACCTCTGTAGCGCCACCTATTGGATGGCAGCATTCCTTCAAATCAGTTGTCAGACCCTTTAAACAAGTCTTTAAAACAATGATTGGGAATTGAAAACCAAGCTGGAATCCATACACAGACGGCTGTTTCGAGGTTTTCGTCCCTCATCAATATGCAGTAGGATTCTGGCTTGGCTGGAGAGAACCCTAAGGAGAGCACATAGCAGGTGTGTGGAGACACCTAGGAGGTGAATGAGATAAATGATCTGGTGCCTGCGCTCTGAGGAGGAGAATATAGAGCAGTGAGGTATATAACAGCAAGTAGTGAGAGAGATGGACTTAGCTGGTATTGAGCCTGTCAGATGATAGGACTCCACACCTATGGTCCCCGTTGACCTCTGATAACCCTTACAGGTATGTAATCCCGTCCTGTATGGTCACATAGGGAGAGCAGCAGTAGACAATGTCTGGCGTCTGACTACCTCGGTGATGAGCAATATAGAATAAACACAATGGTGAAAAGGAAAAAAATCTCTGTGCTACTTTTAGTGCGTGGAGGTATACGAAAATTATAAACTTGGTTCACAGGGGGGACTTGGAATTAACCAATTTCCCCCAATTCAGGTGTGCAAACAAAGGTTTGCTCAGGAGAACCTCAGAGTCTTTATCCGGTTGTTTTTAATCCAAGTTAAAAAATGTTTTGCAATCACAAACAGAGTACATACACATATAGTCCAAAATATAGCGGGTGCAAATGGCAAGGCAAAGCATTTTAGGGGTATGGGGTCCCCTTTTAAAAGTGTTTTAAAGACTTGTTAAAAAGTCTGATATTGATTTAAAGGAATGCTGCCATCCAATAGGTGGCGCTGTAGAGGTATTGTTCCATTCTCCTTGCATATATTTCCCAGAGGAGCATGCATGGCCTTATAAGTCTCCTCACTCGCCTTCTAGGTGTCCCCACACACCTTCTAGATGCTCTCCTTAAAGGGGTTGTCCCGCGCCGAAACAGGGTTTTTTTTTTTTTCAACCCACCCCCCGTTCGCCGCGAGACAACCCCGATGCAGGGGTTAAAAAAGAACACCGGAGAGCGCTTACCTGAATCCCCGCGCTCCGGTGACTTCTTACTTACCTGATGAAGATGGCCGCGGGGATCTTCTCACTCGGTGGACCGCAGGGCTTCTGTGCGGTCCATTGCCGATTCCAGCCTCCTGATTGGCTGGAATCGGCACGTGATGGGGCGGAGCTACACGGAGCCGGCATCCAGCACGAGCAGCCCCATTGAAAAAAGAAGACGACCGGGACTGCGCAAGCGCGGCTAATTTGGCCATTAGATGGCGAAAATTAGTCGGCTCCATGGAAACGAGGACGCTAGCAACGGAGCAGGTAAGTAAAAAACTTTTTATAACTTCTGTATGGCTCATAATTAATGCACAATGTACATTACAAAGTGCATTAATATGGCCATACAGAAGTGTATAGACCCACTTGCTGCCGCGGGACAACCCCTTTAAGGAGGGATGATACCCCTCCATTGAAACCGGAGGCGTGAAGACAGTTTTCAGTATTTGTTTAATGCTAAAAAGGTTCAGAACAGAGATTTTGACAAAGTAGAAGCAGAGCGAATTTAAGGGAATTATCAAACCTGATTGTCACAACCAAATATGTCCTGAACGGGGTTGTCACAACCAAATATGTCCTGAACGGGGGGACACGCACTACCCTCCAGTAATTGTAACAACTTAGCAGTCCACTACTCAATCAGAATAGTGTTAAGTTGTCTTTCATCAGTTCATTTATATCATTGTTAGCAACTTGAGACCCCTCAATATGTAGAGTTTAATACTGCAGCTCTCATGGTGGTCTGGGGGTCCCGCACAGCTCCAGCAGGGCAAACTAAGGCAGTACAGTTGCAAGCTCAAAATTAGCAGTAGTGGACCACTTGGAAGTTTTAATTCTATTTTTTATAGTTGATTTTTAACTTGCACGCCATAGGCCTACCCTATACTTTACTTATGCTTGTTTAAGCTCTGCCGCATAACCACCCTAGGCATTCTCTGTAGCCTTTCCAGGTACCTGTGAGTGATTTATGGCTTTCTGGCAGCACTGAACCCTCCTCTCCAAAAAAAAAATATGCTGGCAACCTGCTGCAGCTCAGGTAGCTGTCATCTTTTCACAGCAAAGTAGGCTTGGGGTACTTACACTCACTCCTTCTGAGCTTCTCCAACTCTTACTATGTCACCAGTTCTTTCTTGAACGTGATGAAAAGCCCCATTCCGCCCCTATTTTTGCTCATGTGATTTCTAAACCACCAATCAGAAAATTGTCCAGGGTAGAGCAATTTCAGAGTGTTATACAAACTGGCCAGTAGATGCCTCTAACATCAAGTTTTATATTAACCTCCATAAATTTGGCTGTTGGCAGGTGTATTGCGCAATTCAACCTATGGAAAAACACACATCACATTGATTTCTTGCGTATATATCTATCAAATATTCAGGCTTCCTGTCTATTTATGCATGCCTGTTCACTTCTATGAGCTATTTCCGTTCATAAAATGCACCAAGATAGAACATGCTGCGTGTTTTTTTGTTTTTTTTTAACGCAATCGAAATGCACACAAAAAATACTCAGCTATGAATAAACCCATTCAAATCAATGAGTTCTATTCACAGTGTATTACACATGTAAAAATATGCACGTAAATACGCTTGTGGGGAAAAAGGCAGAAAAATTATTTGTGCCTTTTTCATACATCCCAATAGGGTAGTCCCCTTTAGATTCCCAAGACGTACATTTACATTTTTTTTATTTTGATTGTTTTCTACCAGTTCTACCATATCGTGAATTTCTTGCATGCGGATGGCGCCATTTCCAGTCCAACTTATTGCAAGTTCTGGCCCTGGTTGAGGGATATGTAGAACCGTGGAGAGAATAATTTATACATTATTCAGCCTTTTTTTTTTAAAAAAGCAAAGTAAACTTTATAATAAAATAAATGTTAATAGGAAAACTTTTCCGGCATTCTGGATTCCTGCATGTAACACGGTGAAAGTCATGACGTGGGTCCTAGTTTGAAGTAGATAAATTTAGCCTATCTAAGGTGCTTTTATCTGCTAGACAGTTGAAGTCGGAACAACCGCTGACACAAAAGCTGCATTATATTCCACTGCTTTATGAAGGACACGCTGAGCAGCCAAGTCCTGTAACAAAGCCCTGGTGTGGTCCAGGTTTCTTTCACTACTGTATACCTGCAAGGATTTTCCTATTGTGCAAAGCTCCGACTTTTTAATGAGTGTCAGTTTATAAAATTCTTGGCAGGAGGGTTCACGGTTTACTGACACAGAGTGATAATGTAGGACATATTACCATTCAGTGCTTTTCCAAATATGGGGCAGTGCCAAGAGATTCGGATTACAATGCTGGAGCCCCATTAGTGGAGATTTGGTTTCAACTGTTCATATTAAGCTGAGTTTTTATTTCATGTGTCCTCTGTGGATCATGGCAGATATACACTTTTGTAGTATCAGCTATTTCATGAACGGGAGACTAAATGGCTGCACCCTTAACCCTATCTTCTTCCCTTGCCACTAAACAGTCATCTGGTGCCCCATCCTCAACACCATCCCTTCTAGATCTTGAGGGAAGGATCAAGCATGTTGGCTTTGAACATGCAGGGGATAAGAGGCTTATTCCTCTCTCCCTCCTGAAATAAATTTGCACACTTGGCAGAGCCAGTTGAAATAACGGTTTAGTTTGTGTATGGCCAAGTTGACCCATAGTCTGTATTTGGGTGTCACATGATGTTGTAAAGTTCACGTATCTGAAAGAGGTCTAAGGGTAGTTTTAAATGGGCAGATTCTTTTGACCTGAAGAAGACGCAGTTGATATAGCATGTCAATTAGTGTTCAGTACTGTTTTACATATTGTACATAATCTCTAGTATGGGGAATAATGATTAAGGGGTTGTGCCAACATGCATAACCCCTTTTAGAATACAGGGTTTGGTGCTGATGGCCCCGGTTCTCCCTCTCAGCAACCCTAGCTAATAGCAGATGTTGAAAGAGGAAGCCGCGACAAGCCAGAAATTTACCCTGTATGGATACTGATGTGTAATGAGAAGGACGGCATATGGTCCTGACTGGTAAGGATCGATAAAACAAATTGTTGCCCCCAAAGGTATCGGTAGCCTTTAAAATCTGTGTCAGGACTTTAACAAGGCTCAATATCAGAAGGATTCTACGTGAGTCCGGCGAGTCTGACACTTCGCCCTTTTAGAAGGCTACAGTGGAAAAACTATAAATACTCAGCAGCAGACAAATTTAATACAGCGTATGAAATCTATGAATTCATTAGGATGGTTTTGTGGTTTCCAAATTCCTACGTGACTTTATATAAAACAAAACTGCTTTTTATCATTTTTTTTTTTTCCTCTCTTCCAGGTAAGGGCCGCTATGGAGAAGTGTGGCGCGGCCTCTGGCAAGGAGAAAGTGTTGCAGTAAAGATCTTTTCATCCCGAGATGAGAAGTCCTGGTTCAGGGAGACTGAATTGTACAACACGGTGCTGTTAAGACATGAAAACATTCTAGGTAAGCAATTCCCGGCGTGGCAACAAAATGCTTGTACACAAGTTCCCGGTCGTCTGCAGACTAAGGGCTTTGCTGCATTAAGTCCATGACATCCGGAATTATGGACATATCCTCCCACTGTCTGTAGATGGAACGGGGCCTGGGTTATTGCAAGTGTCTCCAAATTCTTGGCCTGCCATTTGGGAACACTGTTGAACGTTCAGTTTGGGAGAGTGAGGATTTAATTAGCAGAAGCCCGTCCTGCATTCTCACCAGATGGTTATAGCTGATGGGAATGCGAGACAGCTACTTGTTTTAGTAACTGTTTAATAGCAACTACTGTTAATGGAAAAGTACCAATCTACACCTCCCTGGGCCTTGGCGGTGTCAGTCTGCTGCGCGTAACGTTACATTTTAGTTGATATGCTTGGGCACTGCCAACTGTAAGACTCAGATTTCTTAAAATAATTACAGTGGAAAGTAAAATTAGTCTTTTTAAAATCTAAATGAGATTTGTTGGCTTCAGTGGTGAATTGTCTGACATATATCCAACAGCTGCAGAGTACAGCTCTGCTGTGGTGTTGTAAGGTCCAGTCATGCCTAGTCTCAGAATTCAAGTGTCTAAGGTGAACATTAAAAGGCAATACCAATGACACATTGCATCTTGTGCTTCACTATTATATCTCCATGTGTTGGATCGCCCTCTTGCGCCCCTTTGTCCTTTGCGCCCTCTGCTGCGCCCCTTTGTCCTTTGCGCCCTCTGTTGCGCCCCTTTGTCCTTTGCGCCCTCTGCTGCGCCCCTTTGTCCTTTGCGCCCTCTGTTGCGCCCCTTTGCCCTTTGCGCCCTCTGTTGCGCCCCTTTGCGCCCTCTGTTGCGCCCCTTTGCCCTTTGCGCCCTCTGTTGCGCCCCTTTGTCCTTTGCGCCCTCTGTTGCGCCCCTTTGTCCTTTGCGCCCTCTGTTGCGCCCCTTTGTCCTTTGCGCCCTCTGTTGCGCCCCTTTGTCCTTTGCGCCCTCTGTTGCGCCCCTTTGTCCTTTGCGCCCTTTGTTGCGCCCCTTTGTCCTTTGCGCCCTTTGTTGCGCCCCTTTGTCCTTTGCGCCCTCTGTTGCGCCCCTTTGTCCTTTGCGCCCTCTGTTGCGCCCCTTTGTCCTTTGCGCCCTCTGTTGCGCCCCTTTGTCCTTTGCGCCCTCTGTTGCGCCCCTTTGTCCTTTGCGCCCTCTGTTGCGCCCCTTTGTCCTTTGCGCCCTCTGTTGCGCCCCTTTGTCCTTTGCGCCCTCTGTTGCGCCCCTTTGTCCTTTGCGCCCTCTGTTGCGCCCCTTTGTCCTTTGCGCCCTCTGTTGCGCCCCTTTGTCCTTTGCGCCCTCTGTTGCGCCCCTTTGTCCTTTGCGCCCTCTGTTGCGCCCCTTTGTCCTTTGCGCCCTCTGTTGCGCCCCTTTGTCCTTTGCGCCCTCTGTTGCGCCCCTTTGTCCTTTGCGCCCTCTGTTGCGCCCCTTTGTCCTTTGCGCCCTCTGTTGCGCCCCTTTGTCCTTTGCGCCCTTTGTTGCGCCCCTTTGTCCTTTGCGCCCTTTGTTGCGCCCCTTTGTCCTTTGCGCCCTCTGTTGCGCCCCTTTGTCCTTTGCGCCCTCTGTTGCGCCCCTTTGTCCTTTGCGCCCTCTGTTGCGCCCCTTTGTCCTTTGCGCCCTCTGTTGCGCCCCTTTGTCCTTTGCGCCCTCTGTTGCGCCCCTTTGTCCTTTGCGCCCTCTGTTGCGCCCCTTTGTCCTTTGCGCCCTCTGTTGCGCCCCTTTGTCCTTTGCGCCCTCTGTTGCGCCCCTTTGTCCTTTGCGCCCTCTGTTGCGCCCCTTTGTCCTTTGCGCCCTCTGTTGCGCCCCTTTGTCCTTTGCGCCCTCTGTTGCGCCCCTTTGTCCTTTGCGCCCTCTGTTGCGCCCCTTTGTCCTTTGCGCCCTCTGTTGCGCCCCTTTGCTCTTTGCGCCCTCTGTTGCGCCCCTTTGCTCTTTGCGCCCTCTGTTGCGCCCCTTTGCTCTTTGCGCCCTCTGTTGTGCCCCTTTGCGCCCTCTGTTGTGCCCCTTTGCTCTCACTGTTATATATCATTTTTTTTATAGAGCTCCAAATACTTTGCTTATCCATAGTTTAAATAATGACTAAATTTAGGGAAGCTACTGCATACAACCTACACACTAAGTTCAGTAATAAAATATTATGCACAAAGTTCCTGAGCTCCCCCTAGTGGTGCCTATAAGTGGTCGTAATGTTGGCTTTCAATTCTGTCTAGACCGGAGTCTGGACCACTGCATCGGCAAAATGGAGCTTTATAAAGATATATTACAAAATTGCCTTTGTTGAATTAAAATATGATATGATAAAGAAAGCTGGTGAATCACTTCAAGGGCATGCTCATCCTTTAAGGGGTTCTGCCAAGCCCACAAGATCTGAATAAGTGTTTGGTAGAGATTTGACCGCAGGGGCCCCTTTTTGATTAATGGAACTGAGGTCCCGTGCCCTTCCAATTATGAATAGAACCCTGGTCAAACATGCTTGTTGACACTCAATTCATCTCTATGGGACTGGGTTGAAAAAAGCTGTGTATATTACTTGGTTATCTTCACATCAGTCTTGGAGAAATAAATATGGTGGCAGCTTGCACATTTATGCCACTCCATTCATATGTGGGTACACAGGATCCACATTCACGTCATTTGTTGTAATCCCAGCAGTCGGACCTTCACCAATCAGACACTTGTGCCTCTCAAGGGGATACGTTTAAAACTTGACATAAGCCCGTTAAAGGGAATCCTCACCCACTTTTAGTCCTACGAGCTAATCTTATGGGCTGAAAGTAGATGACCAGCTGAGTCTGGGGGTGTTCGACTGCTTCGACCCCTGTGTAGTGGCTGGCGTGTGCAACTTCCATTGATTTCGATGAGAGCTGCACCTACAATTATAAGCGCTGGCCACTTCACAGGGGTCAGAGCAGCAGCTTCTACTCTGTAGCCCTGAGTGTTGTGGCGCTGACAGCGGGGTCCCAAGCAGTGGACCCCAACTGATCAGCTATTGATTACTTATTTTGAAGATGGGTCAACAATAGTATTTCCCTGGACAACTCCTTTATAATCAATCCAGTTTAAGGAAAGACTAAAAAAGGCTAGTTCCTTCCTTGCACTATTTCCATTCTTCACTTGCTGTTGACAGCCCTGCATTTACATCTTCTCCTCACTGTCCCCTTACCATAGGGTTTCTGCTTGCTTGAGCTCTGCTTACTCATCATCTCACTCCCAGAGTTTCCAATTTTCTGACACTTTTTTTTTTTTCTTCTTTAAGACCCTACACTAATTACTGACATGTTGTTTTTGCCTTTTTCTTTTCGTTACATTTGTCTCTTCATAAATACCCTTGCATGTTCTGACGGCAGCAAAGCGAGAAATTGTTTCCTGCCCTTAGTTCCCAGAAACACAACATCTTCCTAGAAAATACGTCCAATTGTGCGCATCCACAGCGCCCTGGGCTTAGTTCTTGCATTTCATATGATCTCGGCTCCACTTTGTTGGCCTGGTTTACAAGCCGATCTTTATTGTCTGGGCAAGCTTGTCTATTGCTGCTGGTCCTCACTTTTTAATGGTAGGATTAAGTTTTAACACCCCGCATCCCAGTAAACAGAAGGCGAGGTGCAGAATGAGTCTCTACTTGAGAGACACCGCACAAGTCTCTGAAATATGCCACACTTGGTTACGGAGATTAGCTCTGGGATTAGCTGTCTATGGAATAAACTGCTTCCTCTGTCAGCAGGGCTTGTGTGTTATAACATTTTTTTCATGGTTTGTTACATATTTCTTGTTATATTATTGCATTTTTCGGTTTAGTGTTTTGCCTACATTGTCTCTATCATCTGCTCTGCTAGGAAGCGCTAGACTTGAGTGCATTTTGTGTTTTCTGATGCCTTGGACACGCATCCAATACATGCCATGGGGAACCCATTGGAGAATCCATGGAGTTTGTAAAGAGATTTGTTTTCTTTAATTAAAACTAAATTGTGATAAACTTTAATTTCTATACAAGACCATATGGCTGGAGCTACCGTTGGCATCATTCAGAAATACATTTTACAGCCGCCGCATGGACCATATGAACTTGTAGTCTGGAGATAACTTATTTGATTTCTGTTGGAGGTGTGTTAGGCATGCTCTGTGACCTCTGCAGAGGTCATTGTGCAGGATGGAGGAGGAGGAGAGCTGTGAGCATCACCTATGTATGGTGAATCCGTTATATAGAAGTGCTACCTTTTCAGTGTAATCCTGTTTGTTCTGTTAGAAAACTTTTCAGTAGCAATCTCATCATCACAGAGTGTCCGACTATTATGAGGCTTATGGTCCTTTTAGGCCGGCTACACACAAAGGTCAGATTCTGTATGTGGAAGCCCACAGCAGAATCTGACCCTGTGCCCAGCCGGCGTCCGCTTGTACGTGTATTTTCTGTTCATCTGTATTGCACATGGCTGCAGCAAGAGAGTACAGATATTTTTTTTTCTTGCGATGATGCAGAATCCATTACCTTTTCCGCAATGTCGAATGCGGCAGGGCCGTAGGTTGGAAAGCTTCCATTGACATCAATCAAAGCCGTCTATGTGGATTCCGCAAGAAAATGGCGCATGATTTCATTTATTTATTTTTTCATCCGCTTGCGGAAATCACAACTCTATTCCGTGAGTGTGTAGGAAGAAGCGACTTTCTATAGCCTGCTATGAACTGCATTTGTTACAGATCCGCGGAGCGGATTCCGCAATGCAAATCGGTTTGTGTGCAGCCGGCCTTACGTGTGACAAGCTGTTGGGCAAATGATTCCCAACACTTGTCTTAGGGATGCTCGCTCCTGTGCTGTTTCATAGGTTCAAGCATCGTTGGTATCGCTCACAGCGCTGCCAGCATGGAGGCGGAGCGGGCCAAGGAGTGTTCTTTCCCCCGCCCACCTGCATTCACAGTGTTCCCTGTCTGCCAAACGATCATTCGGCCATCTAATGTTTATGGGCAACCTTAGTTTTGGCTATATTGGCATTTCATGAACTATAGACCACCCTCATTCTCTTTGCTATCTATATATGACATTTGAAATACAGCTGTTAAAAATTTAACATCCTCTTTAATTAAAAGGGAAATATACCAACCTTTTATAAGAAGTGGTAGATTTTGGACTTCTCCCATCACGTACAACTAGGGATGAGCTAACGTTTGAAAAGTTCTGTTTGGCCAGTTCGCCACACTTTTTTGCAAAAAGTTTGTTTTGGTCTGAATGAGTTCTAGCCAAAACAAAAGTTCACCAAAACTGATGTATAAAATGAAGAGCCATAAGACCTCTGTATAACACTTTGATAGCTCTTAAGCCTCCTTCCCACGAGCGTGACGGGCTCCGCAGCGTAATATTACGCAGTGAAGCCCGTCACGGCGCCCCCCAGAGCCCCTATACTTACCTGCGGGACATAGCGTGAAATCGCTTCCCCGCCCACCGCCGCCGCGTCACCGCTCGTCACCGCCCACCGCCGCACGTCACCAGCCGTGTCACGTGCACAGCCGGCCGTGTCACGTGACGCGGCCGGACCGCGTCATTTGGCGTCATATGACGCTCGGCGGTGGGCGGGAAAGCGTTTTTTCACGCTATCTCCCGCTGGTTACAGCGGGAGATAGCGTGAACGGACGGCTTCCATTGACTGCAATGGAAGCCGTCAGTGCGTACAGCCCGTCCTCACCCGCAGAAAATAGAGCATGCTGCGGGTGAGGACGGGAGAAATCGCGGTGCGTAATTCCGCGGTGGAATTACGCATCGTGAGCATTGAGCTATTAGGTTCAATAGAACCTAATAGCTGCGTGCAACGCAGCGGATTTTCGCCGCGAATTACGCGGCGGAAATCCGTTCGTGGGAAGGAGGCCTTAGACTGTGTTATACTAGTGTTCAGTGAACTGAACCAGTAGAACCTTGTTTCGGTAGAACTTTGCTGAAAGTTGGGTTTAACACAAACCCAGAAAAGTGAGCTTTGAGCAAAGTTCAACCCAAAACAGGCTACTACTGGATCAGGTCACTCAACTTTACCTGCGACTTTTTTTTGTTTTGTCTACCCACTTAGCATCTGAGATGAGTGTTTTACAGCCATTGACCGTAACCAAAGCAAAAAATGTCATGGTTTGCATGGGCTGAGTGACAAGGTTACAAAAAAGTTATAGTCCTTTGGGAAATGCTTCTAGAGTGTGCAACTGGTGTAGAAAAAGTTGTATTTTTTCCCCCCACCCTCACCCCCATCCCATCAAACTTAAAAGTGTACAATAGCTTGTGTCTTGCTTTCTGCAGATTAGGTTCAATGGTTGTACTAGCTGTTCAGGTAACTGGGGTATTATAGGATATGATGCACACCTATACTTTGATACTCTTCTCCGTAGGTAGTTTCAGCTATTGCAGCTTAGCGTTATCTACTTGAATGCGACAATTATCAGAAACAACCCATGAGCAAGAGTGGTGCTGTTTCAGTAACTAGCAGTCTTTTTTTTTTTTTCTTTAACCCTCTGCAATCCAATTTTAGATTCAGGGTTTCCTAGGGGATTTTCTCCTTCTACCATTATACAATGGTGCCACCTGCTGGCTAGAGTCAGTACTGCGGTATTGGACATGCTGGAGAGGCCCCCGACAACAGAGCGGCCAGTAATATACAGTAAGAATACCCTACTGGCTGTCTTCCAATATCGGAAGCTTTACAGCTTTCAATCAGAATGTCTTTAGATGTCAGACAGTGGATTGGAAAGGGTTAAATCTCATCGGCCTCCGTAATGTCATACGTGTTGTGAAATACGATCATAGTGAATAATGTTTCTCGCTGCTCATATCAATGCTTTTCTCTTACCAGGTTTCATTGCCTCAGATATGACTTCCAGAAACTCCAGCACACAGTTGTGGCTTATTACGCACTACCATGAAATGGGATCCCTCTACGATTACTTGCAAGTAACCACATTAGACACGGTGACCTGTCTGAGAATTGTCCTTTCCATAGCCAGTGGATTAGCACATTTACATGTTGAGATATTCGGTACGCAGGGCAAACCGGCCATTGCTCACCGGGATTTAAAAAGCAAGAACATTCTAGTTAAGAAGAATGGACAGTGCTGCATAGCCGATCTAGGTAATGTCCTCAATCACATCTACTAGTTCGGAAATCCCGCTAATATATACCTCAAAATGTACTTGGAGTGGCTTATATCTATTATGATATATGGTTTGGGGTATCTGCACCAAAAATCATTGTACCTAGAATCGTTTGGCTTGGAAGCATTCATTTAAGGGCTTATTATATTGTTTCAAGCAGAGGCGTAGCTAGAAGTTCTTGGGCCCCAAAGCAAAATCTGTAAAAGGCCCCAACACTGCCATGTGCCATTTATAATACTGGTGGCGTCTTATGTTAAAGAGGGGTCCTTGGGCCCCCTAAGGCTCCAGGGCCCCGTAGCAACTACTACCCCTGCACCCGCTATAGTTACGCCCCTGGTCTCAAGTAACCGATACAAGTGAGGATTCACTTTTTTTTTTTTAAACTTTGCTTTCTTGATGTAATACAGCACATGGCCACCAGATGGCAGTATTTATTTCCATTCTTGTCGTGGTCACTTTGTTTTGGGCATACAAGACTATGGGCATAATCGCACAGACCTATGCAATCGTGGTCCATGAAAATGGATCGGTTTCACGAAGTCTCTGCATTTGTTTTTTTTTTTTTAACTTTGGGAGATTTTGGTATGTAAATACGGACCAGACAAAACATTCTGATATGTTGCTCTCTGCACCCGTAGACTACACTTTATCATCTGTAGTTTGTTAGTCAGTAGATGATATTGTATATGGGAATGTAAAGCTTATCTGTTCCATGTGTAGCTTATGTGTTCTGTTCCAGATGCCTAAAAAAGGGTTCAACTACAAAGCTTCATTTAAAAGTAATACAATATTAATAATTTTTTTTAACGTAAAGATGGTCATGAACGTTTGGAAATGTCGGGCTATATGTTTAGCTTATAAGCTCCGGCTCTTTTCACACCCCAATTTTGTTCTCACTGGGGGTTTCCCTCAAAGGGTTCTGTTGGAATTATTGAAAATGCATCGGAAGTCTAGAAGTAACATTGGGCTTCAATGTGTCAAACAATGATCACTTTGGTATACGTTGATATGATTTTTGCTTTTTTTCTAGCATTTTAGGAAATTAACAGGAACTATATCGCAAAGGAACAGAAACCAGGTCAAACTGAGACCAAAGTGACCTTTTGTTTGACACCGTTCAACCTTGGGGTGTGTTCACACAGTGGACTTTCTCCACGTAGATTCCATTTCTGAAGCCGCCGCAGAAATCCATTGATGAGCCGCATATTTCTGCCATGGATTTACCTCCCCTTTATGCCGCAGACCCGCACACAGATTTGTGCTTTGCCAATACGTAAATCCGCATATAAGTCACATGTTTAAAAAATAAAATTGCTCGATCTCTAATCACTCACATATATATCCTTTTTAATAGGCATTGCACAGATTGCCGTGAGTGGGAAAATGATACTGGTGCAGATTTGATGTGGAATCTGCTCAAATTCTATGTCAAGTCCATGGCAAGTTTCTGCGGTCTAAACATACCATAATTCTTCCATTCATGGTTTCATAGAAATGTAGTTTTTGGCAACTTCAATAGAACCCGGCGACACAAATGTGGGATGTAGCAAAAATCACTGTTTCTAAAGAGCTGTTAAAAAAAAACCACGTATGGGTAAAATTACCCAAACTTCTATAGTTGTTTGGTTTTTTTTTTTCCTTGTACATTTTTAAAACATTTGCTAATTGTACATTAAAAAACATGAAGCGCGCCCCTTACATGTTCGGTTTGAATACTCAGGGATGCCTGGACAATAACCTAATTTGCTAATTCAGCACCTATTAAACCCATTTCCTTGCTTTCTCTTCCAGGATTGGCTGTGATGCACTCACAATCAACCAATCAGCTCGATGTTGGGAATAACCCCCGTGTAGGAACCAAGAGATATATGGCTCCTGAAGTCCTCGATGAGACGATCCAAGTGGATTGTTTTGACTCTTACAAAAGAGTTGATATTTGGGCTTTTGGCCTGGTCCTCTGGGAGGTTGCCAGACGCATGGTTAGCAACGGTAAGCTGTTTGTGTTTTCAGCCTCGTACCACGTGTTAACACTTTTTTCTTCGCTCCCTCTGCTGGCTCAGACATTCTGAGAAGCGTTGGCTCAGACAGCTATTTTGAACTTATAAAATGTTCCTTGTGTTTTATTTGGGGTCGAACTATCACCCAGTTTTAAAGATTGTGTTACTGTTTTTGTTTTGTTGTGTAGTGTTTGTCTGGCGCATCAATCCAACTTGTAGAAGATGAGCACTAAATAACGTCAATGTGTCTGATATACACTGTAGAAGTGTGCAGAGAATATATATATATATATATATATATATATATATATATATATATATATATATTAAATTAATGAAAATAAATGTCATGTATACTTTATTTATATAGGCTTATAATTACACTCAATGTGTAAAAGAAAAGCCTTCCCTAGAAGAAGTCAGAATCAAATGCAACGTTCTCTGTGTGATTAACGTTGATATAAGTAGTGGTTATAATATCAGAGCAAAAGGATACCTGACCCCTTGAAGGGAGGCTCCGGTACCCTGTTGTACCGCCTCTAGCTTGGATACAAGATGTTATATGGGTGGGCATGGAGACTCTAGTACCCTGTTGGGTGCCTCTAGATTTGATACAAGATGTGATACTGATGGGCATGGAGGCTCTAGTACCCTGTTGTACCACCTCTAGCTTGGATACAAGATGTGATACTGATGGGCATGGAGGCTCTAGTACCCTGTTGTACCGCCTCTAGCTTGGACACAAGATGTGATATGGGCGGCATGGAGGCATACAGGTTCTGTATGGTATCCTGTGGCATAACACTCCATGTTTGCTGTGCCTGGGCCTCGTAAGTAGTGCAGACCTTTAGGCTGACGAAGTTGTCGTCCCAGATAGTCCCATACATGTTCCGTGACCTGCCCGGTCATCAGATTTCATTGCCAATAGAAGTGTGACAATGTTATGGGGACCTTTCTGTCACACCCTTCTGTGTGTGGCTTAGCATTATCCTGCTGCCTCTTGGAAGCCGCCATGAGAGGAAACGCATGTAGGGATTAGGTAGACTGAAAATTGCATCGGCCATCTTGGATGGTTGAAAACAGGACTAAGAGCCAGCAGTTTAGAAGACCAACGGTTTAGAAGGCCAACAGCAGGTAGTAACTGCAGGCTACATCAGTCTCTCTTTATTTTCTTGTCCTTTTTGTATATTCAGTCCTTCAACTACTTATCAGGCCTTGTCTATCTCCATGGACACTCAATAGTTCACAATGGTTAGCAATCAGCCTCTTGATGGTGGACTTTCTTTATCCTTCTGCAAACCTCAACCATTGCTGTTTCACAAGCTCCATACAGACTAAATAAGCTCTTCCTACTCTAGTTAGGAGTCTCCAAGACTTTCACACATCACCCAACCTCTTCCTCAGCAGGCATTCCAGTGGCATTCTCATGGCACACAACTTTGGGACAGACCTTTTGCACACTCTTTCACCGCAACAACCCCAATCACTACTTGCGTGCCATACCCTACCTCTTGTACCTAAATGGGAACCACCTTGTCGGGGGGACATTCTCTACCATTTGTATATGCCCAGCTTAGCAAGGTACCCTGTTATACAAACCCTAAAGAGGGCTACCATGTCTGGGATTTAGATCATTCCCAGAGCACCCACGGGGGGCAAGGACAGAGACTGCCCCTACTCTCCAAAATCACCAGTTACACAACAACCATAAGTCTTTATCACATTTTCCTAATAAACATCAGCGTCTTATCAAAGCCTTGCATAATATCGACAATGCCCAATATCTCTTAACAGATATGCAGTAAGCATCAGTAACCATAGTATTTGTCCCACTACTCCCCGACATTTATATCCCTTTCCTAACTAAACTTTAGCATGTTACATCATCTCTCTAAACGACATCTAGCACTTAGAGCAATTGACTAACTAGGTTAACTTTTCTCACCTCCCTTTTATATATTTACAGCCTTCAGGTTTAGTCGTCAACATTACGCAGGTTCCCAATGACTATCTCTATCGAATGGCATTTTCACAATCTTAATGGTAAAGATGGACTTTGCTGCTGATTGTATATGAATGTTCTTATGTACAGATTTTGTAAAACTAGGAACAGACTCTAAGTTTTGGCCATAATTATATTTTGATATATTTTATAGATTTTGTATAAAAACATAACAATGATTATCAGAAAATATACTAGTCGCTCCTTAGGTGGCTGTAGATGTGCAGCCACAAATCTTGTGTTTAACCTTCAGACTTTAGGGTCTCTCTTATCCCCTCTGCTGATTTCTGTAGATATTAATTCTGCTCACACTGTGCTTGCTCAGAGGGTGGGCTTCACCTGGTGCGCTCCCCTCTCACAGCATGAGTATTGCACAGCAATACTGCAGCAGCACACCCTTCCTACCCCCCTGTCTTGTATGTTTCGGACTACACTAGATGAGTTTATTGGTCTTTTGTCAATAGTTAGAATCTGCATGCAGAGTCCATTTTTCCTCTGAAAAGATATTACAAAGCTTTATGTATACTAGTTACTAATGTGCACACACACAACTATTAAAGGGAACTTGCGATCACCTCTGAAGCTTAGAATGAAGTTAATCCTCCTTCCTCCCTGTCAATTCTTTATACAGAGAATTAACTTCTGGTGTCAGTCCAGCTATCAAAATTTTTTTTTCCTTTGCCTTCTCCCTATTAAAGGGTTTTTCCCATCTTGGGCAGTCATGGCTCGTATGGCAATAAACCTCTGTATGTAGGAATCGGCAGTATAGAGAATGTCTAACTTCCACAGAAGGGACTTGTAGCAGCGCTGCTCAGCGAGCGTCAGTTTTTTCATAACTTGTGAGCTGCAGACCTAGCCTCGCTCACTGTTCCACCTTGTTCCCATAATTCCCATTCACTCCTATGGGAGTTTCAGCTGATGAAAAACTGCCCTGATCAGCGGCTTCCATATTTCTGACTGCCACTTAGTCAGGCTGGCTGGGGTGAGTTCTTGAGATGGATGCAGGCTCCAGAAGTAGGACCTGCATTCATCAGACTTTTATGACCTACATTATGGATATGCCATAAGGCCGGCTGCAAACTATCATTGCGGATTCTGTCCTCGCCTAGTGACAGTGCGGGCAAATCTATTGTGCGTATGTCTGATGGTGATCTGTCTGGACCATCCACAGTACAGAAGAAGGGAGACCACTGACAGGTACAGGGGGTCACTAGCTGGGCACAGGGTTGGATTCCGCTGCAGGATCCCGCATTTGGAATCTGGCCCGGTCATGTGCAGCCGGCCTAAGACTGAAATGGGAATACCACAATGGGGAAGGTTGGAGAAATGTGTATACTTATATGAACATTATAGATTTATGTCCATATAGATTTATAGATGCAGCTCTTGCCTCAAGGACTCGCATCTAGTAGACCTTTATGGTGTATCATGTGGATGTCTATAGTGAGAACATCCCTTTAACAAAGTAAAAAAAGACTTCCTAAAGAAGTTTTTTTTGGCTGTTTTTTTTTTTTTTTGGCTTTGCAGATTGGGCAGCTAAATAGTATTCACAATGTAGCGGACTGAAGAGTCCCCGGACAATCTTCAGTAAAAGCTGTACTTGCCTATTATTGAGCTGTGCAGCATTTTCCCTTAGAAACTGCATAACCAATGATTCTATATTAAATATTATACATTTTTATTTATTTTTTCTTTTTCTCTTGGGAGAAGAATAAGAATGTTTGAATATACTTTACTCCTTGGTTTACTTTGTTTCCATTTTTGGTGGGAACAAGTCGTACCCACTGCCTTCATTCTATGCAAGGAGTGCTTATAATGATGCCTTCTGGCTCAGTTGTAACTGCGCTAACCAGGCTGAAGAATCGTAAGCACACAAATGCCTTTCGTCAGGAGTTCCTAGTGTATGAAAAGTTAGACACCTAGGGAATTGGAGTGAAGCCTGGACCTGTGTGTGTATATATAGGAAATTTAAAGGCGTTGTGTACTGGAATATCAAGTTATTGGGCATATCTTACGGATTGGTGGGGGGTTTCACCGCTGAGACTTCGGGACAATCTGGAGAACTGAACTCCCATGTCCTCCTCTCCCGTCACTCCGGGGGTTGTTGTCTTCTCCCCGCAGTGACGTCACTGAATGAAGCGCTGGATGGGGGCACAGGACCCCCTTTCTTGAGGGTGGCAAGGGTCTGAAAGGGGAGAACCCCTACCAATCAGCAAGTTATCCCCTATTCTGTGTGACCTTGCGTAACCAATGCTTCCAACACCTCCTAACAGCTTGGTCAAAACGGACTAGATGGCAGGCGAGCCGTTGAAATGAATATCTTGCTACTTTCAATTATACGATTATAAATGTCGAAGTGCATTATAGAAGCATGTCTAGTGGTCAATGATCTCTTAGGAAGAGGGCCACTACCCAAAAGTAGCCTCAGAGCCTTTTTATAGGGCAATGGGGGAAGCACTTCTAGGGCCTTTGGTGTCTAATCCGACCACAACTGTAATCGCTTACATATGGACATAACTGCATGATGAGTTTTGAATGAATCTGACATTTTCTATCTGGGTATTTTATTATTTCGCTTTCAATGATTGTATATCACCTTTTCAATGGATTAGTAATAGAGATGAGCGAACGTACTCGGATAAGCACTACTCGTCCAAGTAATGTGCCTTATCCGAGTATCGCTGTACTCGTGCTGAAAGATTCGGGGCGCTCCGCTGCTGACAGGTGAGTCGCAGCGGGGAGCGGGGCAGAGCGGGCGGGAGAGAAGGAGAGAAAGATCTCCCCTCCGTTCCTCCCCGCTCTCCCCTGCAGCTCCCCGCTCCGCAGCGCGTCCCGAATCTTTCAGCACGAGTACAGCGGTACTCGGATAAGGCACATTACTCGGACGAGTAGTGCTTATCCGAGTACGTTCGCTCATCTCTAATTAGTAACAGTAAATCCATAGTATGTAGTCTTTGTACGGCCTCATAAATGAGAATTATTACTGATCGTATGCATCTGCCTTCCCTTATGTATGTCCTTGAGAAGTCTGGTCTACGGTATTCTATTAATCATTCTCTATGGCAGCTAAAGTAAACCATCCTTTTTATAAAAGAACTCAAAATCTAGAATTGAATGACAAAGGCAAACAAGCTATAGAGTTGTCAGTTTTCAGCACGTTTCTGGAATGTCCTTGTAGACAACATGGGTTGACCTGCTCCATGTTTTAGCTAATGCACAGCCAGGGCTTAAAGAGACTGTCACCATCTTTTTGCACCCCTGTCTGAGGGCGGCACCAGGTAGTGATAGTCACACTGTAATATGTCTGCTGTGTGTATCTGTGCTGTAGTTTTTGAGAAACTTGCCTTTTATCAGTAGCAACACATACATAAAGGATTACTTAAAGTAGTCCTGGATATTCATGAGCTGCAGGCTAGCTACACCGCCCCCCCCCCCCCCCCCCACACACCCTCTCCCCAGACAATGATTGACAGCGGTCTTCCCATTATGGTGCATAGTGAGAGAGCTGCCAATCAGTGACAGGAAGGAGAAGTGGGTGTGGCTAGGCTGCAGCCCATGAATATGCAGGACCAGTTGTGTCTGGCAGCTACTAAGGCCTCCTTCACACGGGCGACACCGCATCGCTGCAAGAAAATCGCAGCGATATCGCATCGCTGCACCGTATGATATCGCTGCGATTTTCTCGCAGCAATACCGCGATTTTGTAGCGCTACAAAGTCGCATGTGACGCTACGAAATCACGCGACTTTGTAGAATCTGCTACTGTCAAAGTTGCATCGCATGCCCATTATGTGGATTTTTTTCTCAGTAGTAAGACGCCATGCATTTCAATGGTGCTTTCTCACACTAGTGTTTTTGCACCGCATATTTTATGCGCACGCAGCATGTCCTATTTTTTGTTTTTTCAGCACTTATTCCGCTCACTAAATCGCCCACTGAAATTAGCTTGGGGTGAGTAAAAAACTCAAATATGCAATTGCACACCTAATACTAAATTTTTTTATGTGGTTCACTATGCCACGGGGATGTACAAAAATCTGCGGTAAAAACGCAGGCAAACGCTCCCTAAAATGAATGAAAGCACAGTGCTTTTTACAGGCTCTTGTGTGAGAGTAGCCTTACAAACATGCGCCTTAGCACATTTTAATGGCTTCTGAGAGATAAACTGTCTCCCCCTGCCCAACAGCATTGCGGGTCGGCATACATGCGCCAGGCCCGTGCCGTCTCAACGGGTGCACAAACGTTAGATTTTTGTGCCTGTTCATTCATTTTTACAGGGCCGCAGGGCACACGTAAAAACACCAACAGTCTGGTGAATAAGCCCTAAGCCTCAGTGGATTCAGAAAAAGCAGGATATATAACTCCACCTCCCTCCACACCCCCTCTGTCAACCTCTATGAACTTTAGTGGTCTGCTTGAACTTTCTGTTCTCTCTTTATCTCTGTTGCAAGAGATGGGTATCACTTAACAGGTAGTGGACAGCAAATTTTAAGAAAGGTAGCTCTCCTGGTGACGAGCACTATAGAAAGATTTTTCAGCACAAAAACGTAATTTTGGGTAAATAAAGTGGTTTACACTTTTTCTAGTTATTACATTGGCTATTATAGTAACAAAGGTTGTCTCAAAGTTCAATGATAATTGTTAACTTTGGTTATTGCGGTTGACCATGCCAATGCTCTGTGCTTTTATAGAAGGCGAGAGTCGTCAGTCCGTGAGTAGAACCTCTGATGTGCTTTTACTAATCAAAAATGTCTCTTGATTTGCAGGTATTGTTGAAGATTACAAACCTCCGTTTTATGATGTTGTTCCTAATGATCCTAGTTTTGAAGATATGAAAAAAGTTGTCTGTGTGGATCAACAAAGACCAAACATTCCCAATAGATGGTTTTCAGACCCAGTGAGTATTTACACAATTTTGTCTAGTATAGAAGAACACTTTTTTGTTTTGATAGACACAAATCTAATTGGGTAGATCTACAAAGATCTTCTTACAGTGTAGTACGAAGGTCATGGTAAAATCATTGCATTACTTAATGGTATATCTAGGAGATCTGCCAGGTTCCAGGAATCCATTCTGCTTTGAGAAGTGACTAGGGAATTGAACTGAAGGCTTGCCCCATTTGAAGCTAAGTCTTACGACACGAGCTGTGGGTAATTCTTAGTTTCCAACTGGTAAGCTTTGTAGAAGACTATAACAATATGACACCGCTAGATTTTTTTTTGAGATGATGGCCATAGGGAAAAATTATAAAGTGCCAACAAGTTGTGGTGGTTCTGTGATTTCTACTTCAAATTGCTGAAGTTGCCCCTGTCTAAAGCTTTCCGAATTTGCATAGTTGCCAATAGTCTCAGGAAGCTACTACAAAGGGCATGGGGTTTGTATGTTTGTACATATTTACCCTAAAGTGGGTGTGTCTGGGCATCTTGTGGACGGCTCCTTAGATAAGGCTCAAATGTCCAGAATCATGTTCGCAACTATGAATATGCAGTTTGCCAATACTGATGATGTGTTCTTGTTTAATTTCTTAGCCCTTGTCATCTGTCGCCTTTCAAATTGTTAATGTATACATGTCCAGTTTCGTAACCAACGTTGTGTGTGTGTGTATGTGTGTGTGTGTATATATATATATGTATATATGTGTGTATGTATGTATATATATATATATATGTGTGTGTGTGTGTGTGTGTGTGTGTGTGTGTGTGTGTGTGTGTGTGTGTATATGTGTATGTGTATATATATATATATATATATATGTGTGAATTTTTTTTTTTTCCAGTAACTTTGGTTTAACTAAAATACAAAAAGCAATTTTTCAGTAGACTCCACACATTTCCCGTTTTTGTTTCTACAGCTCATTTGCAGAATGTGTCTATGCTAACCGTATACATGCTAACTAGAGATGAGCGAACCTACTCGTTTCGAGTAATTACTCGATCGAGCACCTCGATTTTTGAGTACTTCAGTACTCGGGTGAAAAGATCCGGGGGGAGGCGTGACACAGCGGGGGTAGCAGCGGGGAACAGGGGGAGCCCTCTCTCTCTTTCTCCCCCCCACTCTCCGCTGCAACCCCCCACTCACCCACGGCGCCCTCCGATTTTTTTCGCCCGAGTACGGAAGTACTCGAAAAATCGCGGTACTCGGGCGAAAAAGGGGCGTGGGCGAGTAGGCTCGCTCATCTCTAATGCTAACTCATGTAGTCTAGTCCTGCAGTCCTATTTCCCCTTATTTGTCCTGTTCTTATTGCAATCCTACGCTAATGTATGTTAGCATCAAGTAGGAGACAACTAAAAGGAAAGTGTGACTGCAGAATTGTGCAGACTTTAATTTGGCTGTTACCATGGAAATGCACGGGGGCAGATTTACTTAGACCAGCATTTTTTGGCACTCCTTTGGGCCGTCCATATGCCAAAGACTAGATCGATGTCAGCTGTGAGCTGGGGCAGATTTAATCTATAATTTATGCCAGTTTATGGCAACTTTTCTGTGCCAGAGAACTGCTTTAAAGACCTAGGTGAATCTGCCTCACAGTCTGCATAGAAGCTGTAGATATAAAGCGCTAGTATTTATTTTAAGATCTATTGCAAATTTACCTTATTTTTAATTTTAAACCATGAAAAATTGGGTTGCAAAGGTGCACACAGCCAAAAAATGTTACCGTTTCATGTGCATACAATGTTAAACTTGCAAATGCTCTGACCTAGTACTACTTGAGTTACATCTCGTCATTTCGTCGCTCCATTAACATGCAAAGCGGAATTTAAATTCCTGCTTATTTCTGAAAAAAGAACTTCCTGCTGGTTCAGGGTCTGTGGAGAACATGCTTTTATGTGACTCGCTCTTGGGAATGCGCTGCTTATTGTAGGCACTTTGCTGTGTTGCATTGAAAGATGCAGTTTCATTCTATATTAGTTGAGCTCCTAATCTGCGTACACTACTGCAGACTAAGTTTGTAGGGGTTTGTCTGTCAGCACAGTGATGGCACAGTCCAAGTAGCTACCAACAGAATTTTGAATGACGTCGTGAATTTTTTAATGGATGGACTTAAAGGCCTAATTCATACTTCGGATTCTGGGTGGCAAAGTGTGAACTAAGACTGTAGACCTATTGTTACTCCACAGAAGGATGAGGAAAGCCAAGAATTTGAAAGGCTACTTTCAAAACCAGCTTTAAAAGTTGTCTACTTTTACTATGGATGACTTAGCTTCAGAATAGGCCGAATAGTTCATTATTCGGGTTCCGACACTGAAGATTAGCTGATCCTCAGAGTTGTCAGTGTGAAAGCAGATAGTGCTATCAAGATTGCAGTGGTCAGGTTTGGTACTACAGGCACAGCTCCCCACACTATCTGATTCCAGTTCTATCCCCACTGAAAAGCGGTCTGGGGATCATCCGGGATGCTGAGCGACGGATCCGCTGCCAATCCGCCAAGGATAGGTAATGGATAGTAAAAGTCCAAGCTTTAAGCTTATATTTAACAGCCCTTAGAATTTTCAGTTAAAAATTCAAATTTCTTTGCATTATCTTTTTCTATGTCTTAAGATACATTATACAATTAATAGTAGTTTTTTTACTGACTGACCATGTAATTTTACTACATGTTATGCCACCTTTCAAGAGGTCTTCTATAGTTTTTCATTATTAATCACCCCCTTTTTTTTTCTCTTCCCTCAGACGCTAACATCGCTTGCAAAGCTAATGAAGGAATGTTGGTACCACAACGCATCGGCAAGACTCACAGCCCTGCGCATTAAAAAGACATTAACAAAAATCGACAATTCCTTAGATAAACTCAAATCAGACTGTTGAAGTCCGCACAACTGCAATAGTGTTGGTGCTACATGGAAGGGCCAACAGCCCCAATACACGGTTAAGAAAATCTTCTGTACTTGGGCAGAGTTATGCTTCAACACGTAATTTTATTCCAACGACGTGGACATGGACAGAAAATGGCGTGCGACTTTTCAATTAACAATGGATCTTTATCAGGAGAATCTGCCAACCAAACGGGAATAACACGATTGATTAGGTTGTAGAATGAAGCATATGTACAGCATTGTGGTACATTGTAGTTCAGGCACCCTAACACATTAAATGTCGGGTTTAACATTTGCTACATCTGTATATGAGACAATGTAGCTCCATGTGCAAAGTTTATTGAGCAGTAAACAAAGTGTATAGTGTATGTATATATATTTCCATGTGCAATCCTATGTACTCTGGAGATCTGGGAGTGCACTAAGTGGCATGTACATAGCTTTTAAGTAAAAGATAGTTCAAGTAGCTCAAGCGTATTGGAATCCATATACAAGTTTGGGTCACTGGGATAAAAGAGCAAATCATATGACTATGAGCCCTAATGTAACGACATCAACTCAACCAAAGACCACCAGGCTATTACATGGAATTAAGCAATATGAGCCTATGTGCAAATTTGAACAGTCCCTTCCTATTCCTATTATCTTTTATCAAATCATTGGTGTCTGTAGTATTTAGAGCAGTTTCAGACCTGTGCTTGGGGTGCCGCTTTTCGGCTCTGTTTGAGGAGCAGGAAAGGGTAATTCCTGCGGCCGAATGGCTCCATCTGTGGACAGAACCAAACCGCACCAGTTAATAGTCAATGGGGTTCATTAAGTTTTTGCTCAGCTGCCTAGTCTTTGGACGTAAGAGAAATCGCTGCATGCCATGCTTATTCTTGTGGTATTCAGCCGGATCTGTCATGGAACCACCGGCTGGTGGTTCCAACGCAGATGTGTAACTGGCCTTATCTGTATTGGTTTCCTTGTCGTGATATAGCGCTGAGCCAGAGCCTTTATTACACACTAGACCAAAATGATCCCCAATATCATGGCAGTTGATCTACTATGCCTGGAGAGGAATATCTGTCAGCCTTTTTTGGCATTGGTGTAATGACGTGTTCTGCATTTAGCATCATATTGTTACTTAGGAATGGGCTGCTGTAAGTGTCCAAGCATCAACTAGTATTGCTTTGCGTCACCCAATGTGTTTTTTTTCCCCATATAAAACAGAATAATGGAGGTGGTGGTAGTGAAATGACATTAGAGATATGATCTATAGGTACAGAGAAGGCGCTTATGAGTTCCGGTTAGCCTGTCTGTAATAACCCTGAGAACAATCGTCCTCCTCCTGGATTCAATTAGTGTTGCTGAAAGAGAATTGAATTCCAAATGGAAAATGGCATGGAAACTAATCTGTATGCATGGTCAATGATAAAATATGTTCTATTTGTGGTTTTTGCCCAAGAGGTTCCATCATCGGCAAGACATTGATCCAATGTGCCTCTTTCAACTTTTGTATATGTTACCAGAATTGTTCTAGAACTGGAGTTGTGACATAATATTTGGGCTGGGTAATGTGTGATGGTATTGGTAGCATGGTTTCCTGGCAGCAAATGGTGGGTTTGTGCCCTTAGATGCCATTCTGGACATGCTGGGTGGTTTCACTAACCTATGGCAGACTTCACGAACACTTCATAGCCAAAGAGGAATTGCATGGAAAATTGTCTCTAATGGGAAACTTTTGGACTGATCGGAGATGTTTGAAATCTCTTGATGCTGTTTGAACACTGGCCACAGTGCAAGCGGGAATATGCAATATTTTGTGTATAGTGTCTGCTTGAGACGTTTATCAAGGAGCAAGAGATGGTGTGTCAAAATGCATTATGTAATTACCCCCGAGGATGCCACAGTTAGTGGCCATATACATGGGAACTGTAGGATCATTTTATCCAGTCTTGCCATTTCAGGATTGGAGATATTGGTTTAATTTTTTTCATTAATGTTACATTTACTGGCACTTTATACATATATTTTTTCTGTCTCTGGCATATATCTTTTATTTTGCACTCTCTAGTCTCTTACCTTGGCTTAAAGTGACCCTCTTGTTAATACCTACGGAGGACGATTGCCTGCTATTCATTTTTCCTTTTTGGCTTCTTTTTAGTAGATGGCAGATCACAGCTCTGTCCTATAGTTAAGCTATAGTGCCTAATCTGCAATAGTCTGGGACACGCCCACTGTCTAATCATTGGTTCAGGCTGCTGAGGAGGTGTTACCCCAGACTACTTCAGATTAGACACTAAAGCTAAAATAAAGTCACAGATCAGAACTTTGTCTTACTACAGCCAAGGAGAGTAAGATTAGAGGGAAAATAATTATCAAGTAATCATTCCCTGTACTGATTTAATGTGTGTTTCGACAGAACGATTATTGTTAAAGAACGAAAGTGAACGATAATTGCTCAGTCTAAGGCTTAACGACTAAAAATGACTGTTGACTTGTCATTCTGTTTTAAGCAGTGCTCTTTCAGTGGTTCCCATAGGAATGTGAAACGCTGAACGAGTCTGCCAGTTTAAACAGGCTGAACGAGCTGGTGATAACATCACCAGCGCGTTCGCTCATGCAAACGAGAATCGTGCAGTTCTCATCCAGTGTAAAAGGAGACTTTCATATGCATTTTGAGCTCCTCACTGGAGGGTCATTTTAATATGGGAGGTTTCGACAATGAATTGGGATTTGCACTCCCATGTATTGATCACACATGGTTTTAAACTTTTTAAATTTTTTTTCCTTTTTTTTTGTTCCTGTCTTTTATTTATTCCAATAAAGGTTTTTCTTTGATAAATTGTATTATTTGAGTTTGTATAATGCATTTTTAGGCACCATAATTTTCCCTTTAGTGTGTATGTGTGTGTTTTAAAATTCTGGACTTTGAAATTGGCCTGTGCTAGTAATGGCCAATGACTGTGTATTTTATACATAAATAGATGGTATGTATAGACAAATCCAGGAAGCGGGAAATCATTTATTGAAAAAACAAGTGTAAGTCATTCCACACAAAAAACTCTCAATCACGCAGATTAGGGAGGAACAACTTCACTCCTTATTCCATGACAATTTGTCTGGGGTCAGTGTCAGCCTTCAACAATGAGAACTTCTGAGGAACCTGTCTACAAAACTCAATGGCTCACTTCCCGACTTGCACTATGGCCAGTGTTCAATTCTCACCAAGGGAGAATATTTCTCACATCCCCAACCAGTCCAAAAATATCACATTTAAGATCTGTTACGCGAGATTCCTCTTTTGGTACATACCTTATCAAATGTCTGTGAGGTCTTGGATGAATTGGTAAAACAACCTAGTATATCCAGGGCCACATCTTGGCACAAATAAAATATGCTACCCTTCCTGTCACTATTTATCACGGCCTAAGATTATGTCACAACTTCACTTTTAGGTTTTCGAACGTGTCCTCGTTCCTTGTTGAGCAGGTAGGCGAATACAAAGGTTGAAAGATAGATGGGTAAATTTGAATTAATGTCTTTCAAACGATAGAACCTCTTGGGTTGAACTGTGAATAGGAGGTGGTCTATCATTGACTCACACGAATACTCTTTGACTACTTGTATGATCCTCCTCTTACTCTATTCGCAGATGTAGCAAAGTCTAACTTGACTCAATGTGTTAAACTGACACCGAACCATTTCTTGCCTATTCAATGGGTTTTGTTGGGTTAACATAGCTTCTTCAAGCAAGTTATCGGCATTGAGTTAGGTTTTGCTACATCTGTAGATGTGGGGGGGTTTTTTTGTTTTTTTTTAAGCATCCATGGCTTCCCCCATTGTATAGTATATAGGATTGTACAGGTAAATATGTACTCTATTTACTATCTCAACTATTTGTACTTGGAGCTTTTTGTCTCACATCTGTGCATTTTATTCATGTTTGATTTGCAGACTGTCTTGATAAAGATCTGCTGTTGAGCGCTATTTTACTGTCCATGTCCAATCTGTCGGAATCTGATTGCACACTGAAGCATTAATTTGCTTATCTCGTGCGGTGAATTTTCTTAAACTCGAACATCAATGTACATCAGCGAATATTTCATAAAGGAAAAAAAAATTTCGGATACAGTGCTTGCTTGCCGAGGTGTAGACTTTTAAAGTTTTTTCCAGATCTCTAAAAGCCGAGCTTCTTAACACACAACGCCTTTTGAAGACAATCCTGCTATTGGACCTCGGGATATAGCCTAAACTTCCTGCGGCAGGATTTTGGCTTTCATGTTAATAGCTATTACAGCGGTTCACTGAACACTTGCAAAGATTTAGACCCATACAAACAAGCATGAGTGGGGGTGCTGAGATTTTTGTTTTTGGACCTTTCCGGGCATTAAAAACTGAATTTTTAGAAGCAAAGAAGACACCCTGACGCCCCCCCTCAGCCGTTCCTAAGGAATTCACATGGATCTTAGCGGAGTTTAATTAGCAATATTTTGTGTGCGTCTCCTTTCTATTGCACTAGAAATTCTTTGCATTCCTTGCTTGCACTGTAATGGTTTAATTTAATGACAGATGCCAAATATATGGTTGGCCTTGTACGGATCTGCGTTATGAATTACACCAATTCAGTTCTTGGGAATGATCTAAAAAAGCCTGAAATACAAGTGGTCAGCATTAGCTGGATTTTACATGTGTACTGATGTTTACAAGTATGCTGAACATAAGAACTTTTTTTCTTTTTTGTAATCTAGAAAAACAAAAAAAAAAATTTCATTTATTTATTATTGGTGCACTTAAGTGTCCAAAAAAAAAAACTGAACAGTGCGAATGGCTGCCGCTCTATTCTGTTTTCTTCCAGCTCTTCACAAGCTATTTTGTATCACGTGATGATGAGGAATAGACTTTTTGTTTTCTGTATGATCACATTGCAGTTTCACGTTATTTCTTCTCCATCCTGAGAAGTGTGTGTGGTCTTGAGTTTAGAACTCTTCATAATCTGCTGTCACTCTTCTTCTTTCCCGCTCTTATTTTACTTATATAGGAAATAGAACAACATGATGTTTAAATTTCCATAGCAAAATTCTGGAGGTGGGAATTGGGGGTAGGAGTGCGGGGAGATGCCTTTCTTTTATGCGATTATAATATGTTGCATTGTAAACTCTGCCAGAAAATAACTATTTTGTTTTAATCTACTTTTTGTATTTAGTAGTTATTTGTATAAATTAAATAGAATGTTTTGAAGACTAAATTTCAGTAGTTTTTTTCCCCCTTTTTATTTGCTGTATTAAAGCGTACCTGAGTTGTTCAACACATTTTCTAAAATACATCAAGGTTTCCTTACCCGGTCGTTGGCTGTTTGCACCCTGTTTGTCTAGCAGTTATTACTTTCAAGTGGTCTTCCCTATTTTTCTGTTGCACAGCTATTTTCAGCCCGCTTTCATGCAGGGGATGTATAACAAGTCTAGCATTTTGCCAGTAGTTCACTGCCCTGCACTTCTTTGCCCTTTGTGTCACAGCTAGACAATTGAAGGGCTTTAGAAAGAAAAAAACTTGGATTACTAAGGGGCCTTTTACATGGGGCAATGATTGCCCAAACAATTGGTTCATACAAAAGTTCATTCCTGATCACTACCTAGTGAAACAATGCTCAGTCAAATGATAAAAGGTTTGCTGGTCATTGATCGCATCTTTTATATGGGTATGAAATTAAGTTTGTTGGCAGCACAACTTCCTTGCAAACGGTAAATGTGCTGCTATTTGTGTAAAGACGAGGAATGCAAACTAAGGGCCTGTTTACATGGAATGATTCAGGTTTTTGCTGGATCATACAAATCTGAATGCTCACTCGGTGTAAACTTTGCCAGAGATTGAACGCCAGACGATAACACTGTGCTACAAATTGTAAAAAAACTTTTCATAACCCAAAGTAATTGATGTGTTTCTGTAAAGTTAAAACATACACTGGCAAAACTGAATGATAGCCGCACATCTCACTTTCAAGTTATTTAACCTCTTAGTGACCAAGGTTTTTTTGTTTCTGTTTTAAAAAATGCTAACTCCTTTTATCCATCAACGTCGCTGTATGAGGGCTTGTTGTTTGCAGGGCGAGTTGTATTTATAAATGGTGCTATTTAATGTAACAATGTACTGAAAAACTTTTTTAAAAGTTCTGAGGTGGAGTAAAATGGGGGGGGGGGGGGGGGAAATTATGCCATCTTTTGGTGCAGCCCACAAACTGCGACATAAATGACATAACTTTATTCTATGGCTCATTACCATTACTACGATACCGAACTTATGTAGTTTATTTGTTTTTGCTGTACTACGTTTATTTTTATTTTTTTCAAAGACCTTTTTTTCTTTTTTGCCACCATCTTCTGTGCGCAATAACCTTTTTAGCTTTCCACCCACATAGCTTTGTGAGTGCTTATTTTTTGGGGGATGTCCTGTAGTTTGCGTTAGGGAGGCCCTTTTGGAATACATACGTCTTTTTGATCGCTTTTTTTGTATTGCATTTTTTTCTTGGAGACAATGGCCAAAAAGGCGCATTTCTGGCATTCTTCATTTATTTATTTTTTGGATGACGTTCACCACGTGGAGTAAATAATGCGTTACTTTGATCAGACTTTTACAGACACGGCGAAACCAAACATGTATTTTTGTTTTAGGATTTTGATTCTTTTATTTAGCCTAACCAATGACCTGTGAAAACACAGTTCATTGATTACAACTTATTGGTGGATGATCCGCAGTGTTTACGCCAGGTGAAAACATACCCTATATTACATAAACCTACCCTTATATTGTTCAGTCAGTGATGCGGTGTGAAACAGTGATCGCTCATGACCTGGAGGTTGCAAGTTCAATCCCTGTATGGTTCAGGTAGCCGGCACAAGGTCGACTCAGCCTTCCATCCTTCTGAGGTTGGTAAAATAAGTTGGCGCTATACAAATACCAAGATTTTATTTATTACAATATTCTCCATGATTGGAAAATCTTACGTGGCAAAAAAAAAATATTTGAAGTCAGCGCACTAAAGTTACTACAAGCCGCCTATCTGCTTATCTGTTACAAACATTGTGTTGCATAGTGTAATTCATGCATAAACTGAATGGCAAATGACAATTGCCCTGTGTAATCATGCAGTTTACTGTAAATGGAGGCGGGCGGGCAGAAGAGATTGCCACCGTGCTTCGCTTTCATTCACTGAATGATCATCGCTCTTGTGTGAAAGCATAGAAGAGATAATCACGGGGGTGACTGTTGGGACTTAAGCGTCTGACAACCTTCCCATGTAAAAGGCCCCTAACAATCGTATGTACACACTCACGATCAATGCTCCATGAAAATGTAGGACATTAACCAATGAGCATCCACATGGAGTTTATATGTTGTTCTCCCAGTGTCTGCATGGATGATCTTCTGTAACCTGGCTTCTTCTCATTCTCTAAAAACATACTGATAAGGTCAATTTTGTATTGAGTTTAACCTAATGTGTGTATTTCAGGGACAGGGAATTTACATTGTGAGCTTTATAGTAAACAGGGACTATTGTGAGTGAAAAACATGCATTGCGCCACAGAATATATTGGCGATGTAGAAGACTGAGAAAATAAAGGATTACTAATAAACCTTTTATGTTGATTTGGTACTTGTTGCAGGCAGTTGATGTCCCTGTTAAAGGACCCTAAGGTAGGTTCACATTCAGATTAGTCAGTGGGACCCTTTTGAAACTGTTAGACCCAATGACCACGGTCAAATTTGATTTGCGGAATCACGTGGGCACCCGTAAATCAAGTCGCTGCCCGTTGGCAACCACACAGGAAGACAAATCTCAGCATGCTCCATTTTTGTGCGGTTCCCACGCGGACGGCTTCCGTTGAAGTCAGTGGAAGCCGTCCGATCTGCGGCACACCTGTAACTGATACCGTGAACGTTCCGCAGATCCCACAGGAAAGCAAAAAAAACCCTACACAGTACAGCGAACCTGACAGTGGAGAGGTCCTCGTGGATGCTGCCACCAGAATAATATAGGTACACAGGGCTCACTGGCTGTGGGCAGGGCTTGATTCTGTGTGGAATTTCCCTCATGGAATCCGACCTACCAGTGTACAGTGAGGCTTCAAGTGAATCTGTCAGCAGGATCATGCTGCCTGAACCACGGGCAACATGTACCTAGGACAGATGTGGGCAGTGCCTCCGTGGATGTATTCTCCTGAAACGCTGCAGCATTTCAGAATAATCAAACCTTAAAGTTAGGCTTTGAAAGAAGTTCTTGAGTTGAAGGGGTTGGCCGTGCCGATCTCTATCTCTGCCCTGGTGATGTAGCTTGACAGCTTTCTCCATACTTGTGTGTAGTAAGAGATCTGTCGGTGAACCTGCTTTAGATGGGGAGATGCCGGCGTGACCCACCTCTTTGACTCGTGACCACGAGTCAAACTTTTAAAGTGTATGTATTCTGAAATGTTGCAGCGTTTCAGAATAACTCTTACACGGGGGCACAGTATATGCCTGTCTCCGGTTCAGGTTGCCCATGCATACTGTGTATATACAGAATATAGTGTGATTGTTCTCAGTGAGAGAAATCAAGTAACCTTGTAGATATACCTTTTAACGGCTAACAAAAATACATGCTGTACAGCAAGCTTTCAGATCTATCGATCCTTCCTCAGGCTAAAATGGAACTGGTTTGGATGGGCCACATATATAATATGAAAATGCAGAGAGGACCCCCCCCCCCCCCCCTCTTCATTGAAATACAAATGTTCACACACAGACATTTGAGACCGTTTTGCACTTAAAACAGACAAACTGAGCTGAGACAAATACTTAATCAGTCCACTGAGCTCAGGAATGTGACAGTTTTATGATGTGTCTTATGTCTCCTTCAACCTGTACATGGAAGGAGATGCAGTACCACCAGTTCCTCTCTGTTGGATTGGCGCAGATTGGCATGTGCTTAGGGTAGTAACTGTCCCATCTAAGGTATGTGGGTTGATCAACCGCTTTCCGGTATAGGGAGGTCTATATTGAGTTTGAAATTTTTATTGCGGTGTCCAAAATGTTGATTTCTGTATATGGGTAGCTTAATGTCAGGTTTAAAGTGGGGTGAAATGCATCAAATATCTCATGGAATTTTATTAGTTTTTGTTCGGTGTTTGTCCAGATGATTAAGATGTCATAAATGTAGCGGAAGTAGGCCAATGGCTTGTTGAAACGTGAGGCCAAAAAGTCACTACAGTTTTGCAATAAAAAGGTTGGCATATTGTGGTACCATTTTACTGCCCATGGTGATGCCGGTGAGTTGTAGGAATATCTTTCTCAAAGGAGAAATAATTGTGAGTGTATGAATCTTGTGAGTTGTAACACCAACTCGGAGGTAACCCCATTAGCCTAAAGGTGCATCTGGTAGGCAGTCAATCAATCTTCGCGTGGGATGTTGGAGTATAAGGACTCCACATCCATTGTGGCCAGGATTGCGCCCTCTGGGAGGGGACCTATGGGCGACAGTTTGTTCAGTAGGTCTGTGGTGCCCTGCAAGTAGCTAGTTGTATTCCTCAGCAGTGGTTTGAGGATGCCTTCCACCCATCTTGACTTTTTCAGTGAGGGTTCCCACACCAGAGATAATTGGCCTCCCTGGGTTGCCAGCTTTGTATCGTTTGGATAGAATACTCCAACCCAGGAATTTTCCTGTATCAAGTCCAAAAGTCTTGTGGAGCCCACAGATAGATAGGCTTCTGATGACCCTTCTCAGTTCCCTCACATATTTCTGAGTCTGGTCTTGATCCAGTTTGGTGTCCATCAGTCATCACACCAGCAGCTAGGGCAGTGTGCCGCTCTATAGCAAAGGCAAGATTGAGGCCCTCACCACCTAAGACACGAATATGGGTGCCATAAATGCACAAACTAAACCTGGATTAATCACTGAAGACAACCGGGTTCTACTCTGTAGCAGTCCAGTTTCATCAGTCACAACATCACTGCAAACAGAGGCAATGGTGGGTGGGGTGTCAAAGCCAGTGCATGTAATGGGTGCCATGAAACCAAATGTCATTCAGGTGCCTGGAAATGGTTCTGATAGACAAAGGGGCCTGTAAAAATGGTGCTGCCTATGTCTGGATGGCAGACAATGAAACAGTTGAAGCGACTTGGGCTTCCTATAACTGTTTTTTTTTTTTTTTCTTTAAGTAATTATTGGATGTACACAATTTATTGCAGTAAAAATGCTATTGCTATGCCGCTGCAGCCCCACTGGTTACAACTATGTCTTTTGTCCGTACTTATACTGATTCCTGAATCAAAGAATTGGGATAACACCAGTTCCTGCATTGTGAATGTGTCAAGTAGGTGGATCCTACGTGTATTAATCTAGTCCAACGAAATCCAGTGACAGTTCTAGGGGTCAAATTTAAAGACTGAGCCTGTACAGGGAAACTGTGAGGGTGCAAACAAAATAACGACCCCCATAGTCAGCGGCTGCAAGGCTATGCAGCTGGCCCTGCTGACACAAGGTCATGACTGCTTCTCTTTAAATTGTATCCATTACTAAAGAATCTGAATTATTCCCTCTGCAAATTTTTTAAATATATTTACTAATGGACAAGTTATTTATGCAAATAGACTTCATGTCTATATGAGTGAGCAATTACAGCAAAACACAAAAGCATTTTGGAAGTGGGCGGTCCAAGCAAAAAGAAATTATACATTTTATAGAAGTAGGTTTTTAAAAAGCAAAATAAAAATCTTTAACTCTAAAGTGTTGCACATTAAAATGTATTCTGCATTTTGTTTGTAAAGTCATTAATCATCTTGTGAACTTGCGTCTTAGAGGCAATAAAAACAAAGGAACATATTGAATTCTTTTCTGCCTGCATTTTGCAATTCACACAGACAAGCCAGCAACATTTACAAGCTGTCTAAATAGGCATCCAAATTTCTCAATACACAAAGACACAACTCTAGTTTATTAATAATGCAGACAAAGATACTGTTCTAGGTTGTTGCAAAATAAAGAATTTGCTGTCTGCCAAGATGCTGGGTACTGTTCAATTCTAGCTTGACCTGACAAGGCAGCTTATATATTAACTGAATTTTTTTTTTCTAAGTAGAAAAACCGAGTCAATCAGAGTGGAAAAAAAAAATAAAGTGGCTATATTTTACTTTCCAACATCTTATATCAGATTTTATATCAGGCAAGTAAAGTTTAGCAGGATAGAAAAAAACAAACCTTAAAAATAGAATAGTTAGGGCGATTTCACATCTGCGTTGGTTCTGTCGCAGAACCGGCTGAAAATAATGGAAGAAAAAAATGCTGCATGCAGCGCTTTTTCTTCTACCCAAAAGACGGGCCGTTAGGCATAAAGTGGGCGGACTCCATTATAGTCAATGGTGTCCACCTGGCGCTGTTTGTTTCTCTCCAGAGACGGAGCCGTTTGGTTGTGGAGATTCCCCTTTCTTGCTCCATGAATGGAGCAGGAAAGCAGATTTCCCTGCTACAGATGTGAAACCACCCTTGGCCGTCTGCAGACGGCTGGGTCGGATCCGGCTGCGAGAATTCTCGCAGTGGGACCCGACCCGAGCGTGAGCAGCATGGCACTCAACTCCTTCCGCGGCTCTTTGCGCATGCGCTGGCTGCTAGGCAGCCGGCAAATCAGACCGGAGCCGGTGGCCGGGGAGTGAGATTTTGTGCAGCCAAATCGCGGCCGTCTGCCTAGGATTGCCTTTGTTAACGCAATCCTATGGCAGCTGCCATGGGCGGAAATTCCGTGGGAAATCCCGCCCATCTGCAGGCGGCCTTACAAAGCCATAAATATGCCAACTGACTGCAACATATAGATCTCCTGTGGTTCTACTTAACCAAACCTAAATCATCAGTGTTCTATGGTAACTGAAGTTCCATTTAGTTGAACCAGGAGCTATAATACACACGGTAAAATGCAACCCAATCGGAATGGCTAATGGTTGATAGCAGCACTGTTAGAGGGCTGTGCAATGGAAGTACAACCATTTTGGCACACATAGGGGTTTTTATTAGACCGGGCTCACATGAGTGTAATTTAATTGCATATAAGGCCTCCTTCACATAGGCAGACAAAGATGCAAGATTGTATCGTGATGCTACAAATGGCATGTATGAGAAGCCCATGCTTTCCTATGGGTTAATTCACACATGCGATGTTTTGTAGCATGCAACATCCCGACACAACAAACTAGCAGGTCCCACGATAAGCCGTCGACTCGTGATGTTTTGTAGCCCATGCTTCCCTATGGAGCCTTCCTCTCTGTTGCATCGCATTGCACAAAAACGTGACTTTCGTGCGGTGCGATGCAACTTTTACACTAGGGAATCTTACTGTCAAAGCTATAACGTAAGCTGTAGCTGCAGGGGAAAAAAAAACAAAAAAACATCACCTTAGAAGCATCGTCAGCCCGGCCGCGTCTTCTCTCCAGCCCCTGACACTATTCTCCATCTCTTTTGGCTGAGGATTGACATGCCTGCCTCCTGGAAGCGCTGCCTCTGATTGGATGACGTTTAGCCAATCACAGCCATTCATCATGAGCTGGCTCTGATTGGCTAAGCGTCAGACCAGTGTCAGGACTAGGAAGCTGCTGCAGCGGAGCACCGGACGCATATTAACGTTTTCCACAACACTTTTGCCCTATTCAGCAATTCCAGGAACCTGATTGTTTTTTTTGCGTTGGCCTATTCACCCCCCCCCCCCCCCCCCCCCCCCTTTGAGATGTGCACGAGAAGCATGTGCTGAGCCGTCAGTAGCAGTCACCGGAGCGCGATCATTGCATAAACATGACCAGATGCTAGCACACCACCACGCACACTCCACCTCTGCTTCTCTCCAGCTTACTGAGCTTCTGATCGCGCTCCGGTGACTCCCCCAGTGAAGGGGCGGTGAATTAGCCAACCCAAACAACTAGAGATGAGCGAGCATACTCGCTAAGGACAATTGCTCGATCGAGCATTGTCCTTAGCAAGTATCTCCCCGCTCGGGAGCAAAGGTTCGTTTGCCGTTGCGGGTGACAGGTGAGTTGCGGCAGTGAGCGGGGAGAGAGCTCCCCTCCGTTCCTTCCCGCCGCTCCCCACCCACCGCTGGCAGCCGAATCTTTGCTCCCGAGCGGGCAGGTACTCGCCAAGAGCAATGCTCGATCCAGCAATTGCCCTTAGCGAGTATGCTCGCTCATCTCTACAAACAACCAATCAGGTTGCTGGAATTAGGTAATAGGGCAGAAGTGTTGTGACAAAAGTTAATATGCACCCCGGACAGCGATTCTAGGTGAAGTATACTTTTTTTTTTTTTTTTTGCAGTTAGGGCTTATTTTCAGGGTAGGGCTTATGTTTCAAGGCCCCCCCACCACCACAAAAATCCTCGCATGTGGTGCTACACAATCATGGTATTGCCGTCAGAAGATACATCAATATTGCAAGGACCAGAGATTTTCTTGCGGCGATGCTGTGCCGCCCATGTGGAAGAGGACTTATGCAGTGAATGGAGTAAATGAAAGTACCTACGTTATCCATCTGTACCGCAAATCGAGACCTCCCATTGCTGACTCGTGCCTCTTCCCTGTTTAGTCTGCAGACCTGCAGCTATTACACCTGAGGCTCCAACCCTGTGCCTGAAACCACTAAACATGGGTCAAATGGCCTAAACCCCCAGTATTATAATGGTCTATGATGCCGCTTGTTCGGCCCATTAAAACTGGATTTGTGGCCTTAAAAAGGGAGTCTATTAGTTGACAGACAGGAGGCTCCACTGCATGGAAGTGGCTTTAATACAGAGGAGTGTGATAGGCAATCAGGTAAGGATTTGGGGGGGGGGGGGGGGGGGGACAGAAGAAGGTGTTTTTGCCAGAGTGGCCCTTTAAAAACACAGAGCCAAGATATTTGTTCATAGTTCATGGGAGAATATGATGACCTCTATACTTCATTTTTTTTTTCAGTAGCACTTTTCTGGCCCTGGTGACCTTTTCTCCATAACCGTTTAGGACTTTTCAATCCCCAACCCTCAATTGCCCGAGTCATCTCTAGGTTTAAATATTTCAATTCTGGCATTTTCACCTATAATAAAATGAAAAGTTGGTCAATAAGAGGAAGATGGCAGCTGGAACTCAACTCTAAATCATGGCTTAATATGCAGAATAGCAAATGTTTTCTTAAAAGTTGTGTTTTTTTTCACATTTCATAAATCCATGACATTCTAAACATCAAATTGCACGCACTTGGAAAAGTGAGATTAATGCATTATGTTATATCAGCAATTTTGCCAGTTAATTAGGCTTCTGACTTTTGGTAAATTTCCATATTCGCACAGATGTAATGGAGGGTTCATTTAATAGATTTTAAATGCAAGTCACTCCGTCCAGCACTTCGGTTCCAATTTATAGCATTACTAAAAAGAGTGACAGAGTCCTACACCTGCAGTAATGTCAATTATATTTTCACCTTGTTACGGAAAAGGTTTCTAATGCCACCTTTTTTCCCCATTTTTCTTACTTAAAAACACGTTTTAATGACCAGTTAGGCTTTAAGCCGATAGAACGACCCTAGTTTCCAGAAGAAAAACATAAAAATCAATGACAACACAGGAAACAGTGACAGTCCTTACCTAGGTGTTAATTCAAAGTTAACCAGTCTCTTGCGAAGTTTGCTTTTTGGCCAGCATTAGCGCATATAGTGAAATAGGATGAAGCCTAATTATGTTGAAGTAGTTTCAATTTCATTGCATATTGGACAATACAAAAACATATAAATTAGAAGCCAAGTGGTTTTCTAAAGTTTAGAACTCTAATAATGGCATCAAGTAAGTTTATACATTTTATCTTATTACTATATAAATTCACAATCTGCTGTGATGAAAAGTGACGTGCCCCATCCTAACCCCCTTCTCCATAAGAGGAATGGCGGGCTAGCTCCATACACATTTTCAGCGCATCCAGATGGAATCAGAGTCAGTTCCCAGATTTATTGCCAATAGAACATGTATGGGATCATCTGGGAAACCAACTTCAACAGACTATGAGTTTCTATGATCTATAGGCTCAGTTACAGCAAATGCCGTAGGATACCATACGAAACCTGTATGCCTCCATGCCTGCCTGTATCACATCTTGTATCCAAGCTAGAGGCGGTACAACAGGGTACTAGAGCCTCCATGCCCGCCTGTATCACATCTTGTATCGAAGCTAGAGGCTGTACAACAGGGTACTAAAGCCTCAATGCCTGCCAGTATCACATCTCGTATCCAAGCTAGAGGCGGTACAACAGGGTACTAGAGCCTCCATGTCCACCTGTATCACATTTTGTATCCAAGCTAGAAGTAGCCCAACAGGGTACTGGGTGGGGTGTTTCTCAATGCAATCCCCTCTGGCTGGCTGCTTATAAATACTAGCATCTCTTGGTAGAAGATGCTGGTCATTTTATCTTGTCTTTGCATTCTGTGTAAATCCCACTCAGAGCTAGTGTTATGCAAGCTTGTCTGTAGTGTCTCTCACCTTCCCTGAGGACAGTCTGGACACCTGTTGTCCCTCCCCTCCTTCCATTCTGGGGTGCGTGCATCGAGTAGTGTGTGGTATGGTGCCACACAGGTGCATACACCCGCAGGTTTCTCCCTATCCCTTTACAGGTGCGGCCTCCAGACGTACAATGTCTTCTGAAAGTGTCAGATGGGTGATGCCTGACACTATTCCCTGTTATGTTGGCACGGTGGCTGACTTTCTTTACCCTTGGTGTGAGGCACTTGGACTAGCTATGGTTTACTATCGGTATGCATTTAAGTTCTGCCTGGGGTTCCTGTTTTATGTGGTATACATAACCCTGTGTATTGATGTGAACAGTGACCTGTTTTGAATGTCTGTGCAGGTGGTCAGACGTGCTCTATCTACAGTCCTGTTCTGTGTGGTATGCATAACCTTGTGTGTTGGTGTGAACAGAGACTTGTTCTGTATGTCTGTGCAGGTGGCCAGACATGAGGTGTAAACAGTCGTGTTCTGTGTTTAGTGTGTGTGAACAGTGTCATGTCCTGTGTTTTGTGCATATCCAGGTTCCTAATCAGGGATAGCCAGGTCCCAGATGAAGTCAGTGGGGCTGTCCTTATTGAGACAATCACCCTGCTTTTAGGCAGGGGTTCCCCACTTTCCCTGATTAGTAAGGGACAGGTGTCCTTCCATCTTAGCCTGGAGAGGTGCAATTGGTCCCTGTGAATGCTGTAAGAGTGTTGCAGTTTTATTAGGGCACCATCTTGTCCTCGGATTGAGGTGTGGCGCTTTAGTTCACCGCATGGACGTAATGCACACAATGTTTCATTATGACTTCTAGGTGCTTTTGATATTTATTTTTTTTTACAACGAGTGTATGTCAATACACTGAAACATGTAAAAAAGCCTCCTAATTTGTAAATTCCTCTGTGGATAGCTCCTGATTGGTAAAGGGCTTCCATAGATGTTGCACCTTAGTTAATGCACCGATTTGATTACTCTGGTCTAAACCCTTGATAGTTTATACAGCAGGGAGTAATGTTTGTATGTATTCTTGTTTCACCCAGTTGAACTGTGCTTAGTCTACATGTTGTATATTGGGATCCATATTATGCCTGCAGTCACGTGAAATTGGTCTGTGTGTAAATATGGCAAAAAATACAAACTGGAAATCTAATTGGCATTAGTCTGACCTACTGTGATAAGCTGCTATTACAGTGAGAGGCTGTGGACTTCTAATGGCTCTCCATTCACAGGGCATTGGACCATCTTTATGTTTATATAGCCTAATATATAGGTGTCCAACCCATGGCCTAGGATAGTTATGAATGCAACTCCAAAGGGGAGAGTGGCTACGCGAGTCCACAGGCGGTACCTGGCAGCAGCAAACTCATACAGGTGATGAGGCAGTACTTGCAGCTCTGTAACTCTGACGCAGTCACTCCGAATCCAGTGGGCGGCCTGCAGCAGCAATTCTTCCAGTTTTTCTGAATCCATACTCCTCCTATCCAATATCGAGGTTCTAAACAGTAGGAACAGAAGCGCTACAGATAAGACCTATATAAATCAAAACCGCAGGCATAAAATAAGTTGGCGTTCACAGGTGGCTCTGCAATCTCTCTTCACATAATGGCTGCGATGGAGCCTTGCTGGGTCATGCGTGAGGGCCGTTTAACTAGATTTGGGACTTGGCTCGACTAATGTCGAGGGGTGCTGTCATGGGTGACGCCAGTAGCTTTAGGTTGGGAACTCTTGGAAGGTGAGGCAAAAATAACTGAGACGAGTCCAGTCTTTCTGTTGCAAACCGAAGGTATCAAGTTTACGAACAGTCTCTTTTAAGAATAAATGTGCGAGGCTATGCAAATACAGGTTCTCTTGTTTTCACATGGGACAATATGCTGAATTTTGTATTTTCCAAGAACAGTTAACAGAGTTCTCTTCAACGCACTCTCTATGTTCAGGATTATTTGTAAACCAGATCCCTGTCAGTCCGCTATCTGTGGGTTGTGCTCAATAGATTACCATGAGGTCTGTGTCTGTAATGGGGGCTAGGGTGAGGCTGTGCTTTCTCAGATTTTTCAGTGTAACTGGCTTCTAACACACACTGTTGCTGTAGTAGGATCCCAACCTATTCTTCTCTACACTGCACTGGTATTGAGATGCTTTGGAAGCTTCATTCCTTCTCCTCAGACTGTGACCGTACTTCTCCTTGGACTCTTTGATGGAATGACTCACTGACTGAATGTGACTTCTCTTCTCCTCACTCTCCCTGACTTCCCGCTCAAACTGCTTTGACTGAAAAACTATGTAACTCCTCCCCATATCTCGCCTTCCACTGCTCTTTTTTTCCTGGGCTTGGATCTTCTCTACCAATTAATGATCTCAGTGACCGTAACCAATCAGGAGACAGACATTGCCAGGCAAATTAGGACGTTGTCTGTGAGGAAAGGCTGAAATTAGGGTATTTCTGACAGACAACCCCTGAAATGTCTCCTAAGGAGTACATAAACTGGAGTTTTTAAGAACTAGTGACGGTGTGACATCCTGTAGGACCTTCCAGGCCACTACATGAGCATGTTGGACATTTGAAAGCCCAGATCCAGGATCTAAATATGCAACACTGAGATCCATTGTCAATCAGGAAATGGGCTTCTTACTCACTGAGCAGACACTCGCTGGGGTGAATAGCAGTATGGGGTGGATAAGTAGGCAGCTAGCTGGGTACAGAAGGAGGTGTAGAGGGAAGAGATCCAGGGAGGCTAGTCCTGATCTAGCACACCCCAGCAAGTTGGCAGATGAGTGGGGTACTATTACAGGTTTAGCACTGCTGCAGCACGGCATCTGCTAACCACTAGGCCTCTGACCACTAGGGTTATGTCTGCTCCAGTAAAAAAGGGAATAAGCGTATAGGGCAGAGATCAATAGACTCTCCCAGGTCCTGCCTAGAGCTTATTTCATTGTTGAAGATGATCAAATTGGTTTGACAGGATTGACCCCCTCATGAACCCATGCTGATGAGGAGTTATACCATTATTTTCCTTGACGTATTCCAGGATGACCTCTTTTAGAAACCCCTCAAATATTTTTTCCAATTATTGAAATGAGACTTACCGGCCTGTAGTTACCAGACTCTCCTCTTGACCCCTTTTTGTATAATGAAATAACATTGGCAATTTGCCAATCCAGTAATATAACCCCGGTCTCAATGGAGTCTCTAAACATAAGAAATAGTGACCTGTCTATTGCGTCACTTAGTTCCCTTAGAACCCTTGGGTGTATTCAATCTGGGCCCGATTTGTCGAGTTGGGTGTATTCAATCTGGCCCGATTTGTCGATTTTTAATCTTTTTTAACCGGCTCTGAACTTTCTCCTGCATTAAGGCCCATTTACACCAGTCGATGATCGCTAAAAAATCTCTAATCGGCGATCGTTTTAGCGATAATCGGTGCATCTAAATGTGCACCAATCATGCGCTTTTCGGGCACTGCTAGCTGATCGTTAAATTCAGTCCGACCTAAAAATTATCTGCCAGCCTTATCAGCAGTTCTCCAAGGGGGGAGAGCATTGTTTCCCAGTGGAGAACAAAGGATCTGAGTGCAGATAATAGCCCTCTGGTGTTCAGCGAAGGCTTCATTTGCACACTTAATTGCTACTAAGTAGCTGAGTAGCTACTTAAGAGTGTATGTAAAATGATCGCTCAAAGCTGTCACTCAAACTGTCGGCCTGTGTAAACGAGCCTTTAGGCAAATGATATTTAGGGGGGGAAGGGGAGGGGGATTCATTTTATCCCCTTGCCTCTCGTGTAACATTTCTTTTTCTCTCGTGAATATACTTCCCACCATCCTCTTCTATGATTTCTCCTTCGTTATTTGTTATTTTTGCTCTCTTTGGCAGTCTCCCTCCTTCCTCCTTGGCAGTTTTTATTCTTTTCCTTACATCATTTGTTTTTTTTTGCCATGTGTTTTTACCGCTTCACTGACTTTTTGTGTTTTTTTAGTAATTTAAACACATTCTTTTTTCACTTATTGCCCCCTTACAGACTTGTCGAGCCACATTGGTTTCCTTCTACTTGTAGTTCTTTTATTTTTGAAGAATATGAACTGCTCACATGAGATATTTAGGATGTTTTTAAACTTCTCCCATATGTCGCCTGTACTGTTATTTTTGAGGACATTGTCCCATTTAGCGTTGCTGAGAGTAATTCTGAGCTGAACAAATTTTGATTTACTAAAGTTCAGGTTTTTTTTGTCACTCCCTGATGAGGCTTCCTATTGAATGACAACTGTTAATTTATTATATTGTGGTTACTATTTCCCAAGTGTCCATCGGTTATGGTTACTGTTTGTGTTTATTATGCTACTTACGGTCCTATTTGCTGCTCTGTCAGTTCTATTGGTACTGACTCCCCCTAACTCCTGCTTGACCCCAGAACTCTGTCTCCCCCTTCTTCTCTTGTTGCCCTCCCCCCCCCCCCGTGTCCTCAGTTTAACCACTCCTCTAACCATCCAGCCATTTTCTACTCCAGCACAGCTGCAACCTCCCAATTGAGATGCAGCCTGTCCCAATGGTAGATCCTGTAGCTGACAGCAAAGTCAGCACAGTGCTCCAGGAACCCAAACCCCTCCTTCCAACACCAACTCTGAAGCCACTTGTTTACCTCCCTAATCTACTGCTGCCTTTCTGGTGTGGCTCATTGTATAGGTAGTAATTCCGAGAAAACTGCCTTGGAGGACCTTGCCCTGAGCATAGAATCTAGATCCCTGAAATCATTTTTAAGGGTCCCCCACTGACCTCTGACTTGTCATTGGTGCTAATATGCATTATGACCACTGGTTCCTCACTAGCCCCTCCCATTAATCTGTCAATCCGATCTGACAGGCTCACCACAGAGAATTGCGGCAAATCGCAGAATCGCTATGGAAAGCTTCAGACAGCGTGATTCACTGGCGATTTATCGCCAGCGGAATCACGCCCATGGACATGCAGCCTAACTGGAGCAACCAATGTCAGGTTACAGTCACTGTTTAGACCACACATGGAATATTTTGGACTGTTTTGGGCACTGGTACCCAAAGACATATCAGAGCTTGAGCGAGTACAAAAGCAGGCAACTAAAGTAATAAATGGAATGGGCAGACTACAATATCCTGAGAGGTTATCAAAATTGGGATTATTTAGTTTAGAAAAAAAGACGGCTGAGGGGCGACCTAATAACTATGTATAATATATCAGGAGACAATACAGAGATCTCTCTTATCATCTATTTATACCCAGGACTGTGACTGTATAAGGGGGTATAATTTCTATAGAAAAGAAGGTTCCCACTCCGACATAGAAGGGTGTTCTTTACTGGAATAGCAGTGAGACTATGGAACTTTCTGTCACGTGGTGATTGCAAATTCGATAAAAGAGTTCAAAAGGGGCCTGGATGCCTTTCTTGAGTGATACAATATTATATGTTACAATCATTAAAAACTTCAAAAGCGTTGGTGATCCGGGGATTATTCGGATTCCCAGATTCAAGAAGGAATTTTTCTTTCTCTTGAATAGGAAAAATCGGCTACTACCACATTGAGTTTTATTTTGCCTTCCTTTGGATCAACATTGGGGTGGGAGTAATAGGCTGAACTGGATGAACATATGCATTTTTTCAGCCTTACATACTGTATTACTATGAGGTGAGGACAAGAGCCATTGGTTTTATCTTAGCCAACTGACTGTGTATCCCTTCCATGGTGTCAGAAATGGGCCAGAAAATTGCATGTAAGCCTGGACAGGATTCTGTGTCCAGACCAGCATGCAGAAGTAGGCACTGACTCCAATCTGGAGTCCTTATGGTCTGGTGTGGGGGTTATGTGGAGGACAACAGGGGTTGCTTGGAGGCCAATGGGGATTATGAGGATGATTGTGGTTTTGTGGAGGACTATGGATGACGATGCCATGCTTTGTTAGTGTTTGTGTATTTATTGTGTGGCCAAAGACCACTCCTCTTCCAATATGGCCCAGAGACCCCTGCCCTAATAGAATAGATAGACAGGGGTTGTTTCAGACTCTGACAGTGCAATTGTAAACCTTAACACACTTCATGGAAAAGATCACAGTTAAAAAATTAAACAGCTGATTTAGAAATAATGACGAGTTACAGAATGTAAATCAAGGATGATGTAAACTAGTAATGGAGTTACATAATTGGATAGCATTACCTTTACTTACAGGGTGGTTTCACATAATATTTTTGGGTAAAACACCTTTGTAGTTTTGAATGTAGATTTTTGTGCCTAAGCCAGAAGTAGTTCTGGTAGGAAGGAGGAGTAGAAGTCCATCCTTCTATTTTTCTTATTCCTCCAGTTTTTTTGTGTAAAAAAAATAAAATAAATAAATAAAAAATAGGAAAAATGGTGTAAAACTATCTAGTAAAAACATTCCAGGATAAAAGAAAAAGGTATTTCGTTCCTCCCCCAAAAGGAACTGCACTCCTCATGTCTATGGGCTGTAGCAGCTCAGTATGATTCAATTAAAAGGGGCTGAGCTGCACAACCAGACTCTACTCCTGGCCAACAATGGTGCTCATAGAATCATAGAATAGTAGAGTTGGAATAGACCTCCAGGGTCCCAGACAGATATTTTTCCAGCCTTAGTTTGAACACTTCCATTAAAGAACTCACCACCTCCTGTGGTAACCTGTTCCACTCATTGACCACCCTCAATGTCAGAAAGTTTTTTCTAATATCTAATTTGTGTCTCCTCTCTTTCAGTTTCATCCCATTGCTTCTAGTCTTTCCTTGTGCAAATGAGAATAGGACTGATCTTTCTGCACTGTGACAGCCCTTCAGATATTTGTAAACCGCTATTAAGTCTATTAGGACATGATTTGCAGACCGCTCACCATGTTGGTAACTCTTCTCTGAACTTCCTCCAGTTTGTCTGTCTTTTTTAGAGTATGGTGCCCAGAACTAGACACAGTATTCCAGATGAGGTGTAAGGGGGATAATTACCTCACATGATCTAGACTCTATGCTTCTCTTAATACATTCCAGAATTGTTTTTGCCTTTTGGCTCCTGCATCACATTGTTGATTCATGTTCAGTCTATGATCTACTAATATACCCGTCTTTTTCACATGTGCTGCTGCTTAGCCCAATTCCTCCCATTTTGTATGTGCTTTTTTTCATTTTTCTTGCCCAGATGTAGTACTTCGCATTTGTCCTTGTTAAATACTATTTTGTTAGTTGCCGACCACTGTTGAAGCTCTTCTAGATCTTTTTGAATCCTCTCTCTCTCTTCCCTAGTGTTAGCAACCCCTTCCAATTCCCTCCTCCAGATAATTTATAAAAATGTTTAACAATGTTGGGCCTAGGACAGAGCCTTGTGGTAACCCACTTGATACATTCTTCCACTTGAATGTGCAGCCATTTATTACTACTCTCTGAGTACGATTACTCAGCCAATTGTGAATCCACCTAACAGTTGCTTTGTCAATCCCATATCTGGTCATTTTTTCAATAAGTTTGGTATGAGATACTTTGTCAAATGTTTTACTAAAGTCACCGCATTTCCCTGATCAAACCAGTCGGTGATTCTGTTCATAGAAGGAAATTAGATTCGTCTGGCATGACTTTTTTTTTTACAAACACATGCTGGCTCTGGTTAATTACTCCATTTTTATTCAAGTACTTGCATACATGCTATTTAATAATTTATTCAAAGATCTTTCCCGGTATAGAAGTCAGGCTCACAGGCCTGTAGTTTCCTGGATCCACCTTCTTTCTTTTTTGAAGATATGGACAACATAATGCCCTTTTCCAATCTTCTGGGATGTCTCCTGTTTTCCAGGAATTTTCAAAGGATATGATGATTGGTTCAGCAATTACCTCCACTGCTTCCTTTAGCATCCTAAGATGTAATTCATCTAGACCTTGAGACTTGAATTAATTTAACCCCTTAGTGTCAGTCACATTGCCTTTTTATGTCCTAGCCAAGTGGGCTTTAATTCTCAGGGATGTAAAAACATGTGTCCTCTGAGGATTAAAGCCATGTGGGCTGAGGATGTGACTGCTCCATGCTGTTGGCTCCTGGAGGTAGCTGATAACCTGTCGGAGGTAGCCGACAAGCTGTCTTGGGGGGGCGTGGGAAGCACATCCATGAGGGGTGCTGAAACTACTCCCCCCCCCCCCCCCCCCCCCCGCACGATGTCCCGCGACGATCTGGTTCCAAAAGGACCTTTGGCCGTCTTCTGCGCATACGCACCAAAGGGAAAATGATGGCACATGTGCAAAAGACCGGTTCATTGCGGGACATTTAAAATCTCTTGGCTCCCGGCTACTGATAGTGGCTGGGAAGCAGGAGATGTCACCTGGGCATGTGATTGCAGCTATCCAATAGATAGCAGCAATCACGGAAAAGTTAAAGAAAAAAAAGTTAAATAAAGTTAAAGTTTCACCTTCCCTCATGTGTAGGACCCATGAGGGAAGGTGAAAATGTTTACCTCTGTCCTCCGCGATGTCCTGTGGCAATATAGTCCTTCCAGGACCTTGCGTCATCTTCTGCGCATACGTGCCCAATGAAGACATTGGACACATGCTCAGGAGGGCTCACGCCTCGGGAGATTTAAAATCCCTCTTCTCACGGTTTGCATGTGTAGCTGGGAGCAAAGAGATATCACCGGGGACCACTGTATTTGGTTCCCGGTCACATGATCACTGTTATCCGATGGATAACAACGATCATGTAAAGTTAAAAAAAAGTGTAAGAAAAAAAAGTTTAAAAAGTTTAAGGATGAAGTTACGTACCTAAGCCCCTGGATTTATCTGTGGACCTCACCACAGCTTCTGCATACCTGCCCATCACCAAAATGGCAGACGCATGCACAAAAGCCGCAGATTGTCCTGGTAATTTAAAACTTCCCTGCTCCTGGCTACCAAACGTAGACAAGAACCTGGAAATTTCACAGGGGGCTGTGGTACATGGTCTCTAGTCACGTGATCGTTACTATCCAATGGATATTGGCAATCATGTAAAAGTTTAAAAAAGTTAAAAGTTCACCTCATGTCACCGATCCGATTTATGAGGGGAGGTGAAATTACTTACCTAAGGCCTCCAGCGATGTCCCCTGATGGGATCTTTTTTCATGGACCTTTCCCAAACTTTGGCGAGTGCGCCCGTCGCAAAATGGTGGACGTAAGCGCAGAAGCTGGGGAGGGCCCGGGAAATTTAAAATCTCCTTGCTCCTGGCTACTAAAGGTAGTTGAGAACTTAGGGCAGTGATTGAGGGCTGCGGTCTCCAGTCAGTGGTCTCCAGTCATGTGATTACCATTATCCAACGGATAATGGCGATCACGTAGAAGTTAAAAACAGTTGAAGTGTAATGCTCCTTTTGTCTTGGGCCCCATTGTGCATACAGATATAAGATTAGGGCCACAATGGGTATGTCTTACAGGACAAACAGGGAGATCCATTTTGGGGTGAAAGACTTCATTCATATATGTGCTGTACAAAAAAAACAGCTTTTTAAAATGACATAATTGCCAAAAGAAATGAAAATCGTAATTTTTTTCCTTCTGCTTTCCTTAGATTCATTCCAAAACTATGGGCTCAAAATATGCAGTACACCCCTAAATGAATTTGTTAGTGGGTCTGGTTTTCCAAATAAGGGAATTTGTGGGGGTTCTCAAGGGCTCTACAAGGGGGCAATAGGCCTAAATCGCCTTCAAGCAAAATGTCTGTTCTGAAAGTCCAGGTGTCCCATGCCTAGCAAGAAATTTGGAATTCAGCCAGCCACCTTCATTTGACTGGCAAGGACGATCTGTGGACATTGGTATGGCGCATGTGCAGTTTGTTTTGCACTATCGTAGGCACAATCACCAGGTTTACTCTGTGCATTCGTCCTTGGTTGGTCCCTGTCATTTGACTGATATTAACAACATCCCCTCATCCACAAGCTGCTCGTTATCTGTGGACATCGGCATGATTTTGTAATGTTGTGGGTGCAGGCACCAGGCATACTCCACAAATACAACGCTTTGCATGTCCAGAGATGACGAGCAGCTTGAGGATGACGTAGGGCAAATCATCCACATCAGTCAAACTGCAACTCTCTCAACAGTTTATATAAATCTTGCAGCATATAGCCATTACCTCTCAACAGTCTGCTGGGTGTATCCAAACTACTTTAAGGCATGCCGTACTACTGAGCAGTGATGGGTAGAAATTTACAGATGTGTTTTAGGGCTTTTTTCCATGGGAGAATTCATGCAGCTAACTTACAAACGCAAAAAAAATCATGACTATTACAACTAATGGGTTTCTATGGAAACGTTCAGATGAAGGGATTTTAGCTGCGCAAAAAACTTGCACCTCAAAAAAAAGGACATCAGCAAATGAAATTCACGCAACTCAAATTCCCTGCTACATGAAAAGGACCTGACCTATCTGTGGTGCGTGATCCACAGGAGTTTCCATAGACTCCTATGAGAGCTGCACAAAAAGGAGAGGGGGAGGGAGTGCTGCTATGCCGCTAAACCCAAAAGCACATTTTAAATATCATGTTGTTAGTCCCCACGAGCATGAGAGGGCTCCCTAGGGGCTCCCTTCATCTCTGTGGGGCTGGAGGAATTTCCCCACAGCGGGGAGAGCGAGCAAGATGAAGGGAGTCCCTGGAGAACCCCCTTCCTCACTGTGGACTCTCTTCATCTCCGCGGGGCTGGAGAGATATCCCTGCAGCAAGAAACAAGAGTGAGAAAGATGAAGGGAGTCCCTGAGGAACCCCCTTCATCACTGGGGATTCCCTTCATCTCCTCATCCCCTGCAGGGGAATCCCCCTTTTCCCTGCTAAGGGGAATCCCTCCATCCCAGCTGAGATGAAGGGAGTCCCCAGCGATGATGAAAAGCCTTGCCGGGTTTTCCTTCATCTCTGTCCCTCTCTGCTCCCGAAGCAGCAGTGCTTTTTTTTTTCAGCGACACGCAGCTCCCAATCATGTGAATGGGCAATTTCGCCGCTAATTAAGCTTGATAGCGGGAAATCGTACATTCACATGATTTTCTTGCGAGTTATCCGTGATTTTTTTTTTGTGGGGCTAATAATGATGAGCGAGCATACTTGCTAAGGGCAATTGCTCAAGCGAGCATTGCCCTCAGCGAGTATCTGCCCGCTCAAGACAAAAGGTACGGGTGCCGATGGCGGGCAGGGAGCTGCGGGGGAGAGCGGGGAGGAACGGAGGGGAGATCTCTCTCTCCCTCTCTCCCCCCTGCTGACTGCCGCTACTCACCGCACCCCTGCGCCGGCACCCAAACCTTGTCTCTCGAGCGGGCAGGTACTCGCTAAGGGCAATGCTCGCTCGAGCAATTGCCCTTAGCGAGTATATTTGCTCATCTCTAGTGGCTAACTCTTGCCTGATTTTTATGCTGTATTTACATGGGTGAGTTACAAGTGTGATTTCTCTGCATTACAAGATATATAGAAATCGCATGTGAAAAGAACACCGTTTTCAGTGGGTTAATTTAGTAAAGCGATTTTTTTTTTTTTTTTTTTTTTCTAGTGCGAGATTGAAAAATCACAGTATGTCCTTTTTTGGGGCAATTTATTTCAAGAAATGGCCATTGTTCCCTATGGTGGCATTTAAAAAACAAAAAAAAAAACGCATCACATTTTAGGCATCTTACACGAGAGTTTGATGCGTTTTTTAATTTTCAGTATTGGAACATGTTTTTTTTTCATGTGCGTGAAAACTGCATGTACCGCGTAGCATTGTAATTGTATAAAAATAATTGCAGCTTTATGAGTGTGATAACTGTCTGATTATGTAGTTTGGAAGTGGGAAACTTGGTGCCAAGTTGCTTTTAATTGTGAAGGGGATAGTATTGTCCGATTTGTCAATGCATCCTTTTCATACACTTGTTTTCAGTTTCCACTTTTCGCTTATGTGGCTTTTATCTTTCAACCTCAGCCAGAAGACTAGCTAAAATCTCAGCGGGAAGAAGGACACTGCTAATTGCATTAGGATGTAAAATGTTTTAATCCTCCATATTTTTCTAGCTACTGCTCCTAATAAATATATTTTTGTTAGGTATTCACATCTCAAAGATCCCCAAACCACTCAAAATCCTTTATATTCACTGTGCTCATTATGTTCCCTATATAAAATAATATCTGAACAGATTGCCTCTTTTTCCCTGTAGAAGTCACATAGTTCGTAACATAACAAGTGTCTATATTGCTCTTAATCGGAATGTACATTGCTCATAATATCCTTGAGTTCTCATCCTGAGCTGTATCCGATACACATTATCTACAGGTTAACTCGAACAATAGTGGATGACAAATGCCAATTTAGAGAAAGAACATCAAGCTAGCAAACAGGCTTTAGAGAAACACTTTCCAGAAGGTTCAATTAAAGCACAAAGAGACAATAGCAATACAAAGTCGAGCCTGAAAAACGATATAAGTACACAGAGAATGTTACATTACTGCCAGCAGAGAGGACCCGAGAACTAGAAGAGCAGTCATTACTGACCCCCATCACCGTCATCTAATAATAATGGGTAGTGGTACCCCTTCAATAAGGATACTTCATGGTGGTGGTAAAAAGGATTTAGTGTGAAGAGTCGGCTACAGTGTCTTCAGTGAGCTATATGAGCTACTTATTCCTAGGACCCTTCACCAACCCGTTTGCACTCATGCAGATCATCGTTGGGAGTTGTGAATTTCTCGTTCGCTTCTCATTCGAAGTTTCACATTCCTATGTGAAACACTGATCGGTCAATGTTTAAACGTAACGAGAAGCCAACAATTTTTATGCCGACTGAAAGTGTCGAAAATGTCTTTTATTAGAGACTTGTACAATACAATACAGACTAGAGTGAAAGCATCATCACAATGTTATTCCTCTCCATCTTATAGTCATTACAATCTCCTGAACAGAATTTTAATGAATGAAATAAACGAATATCTAATAAAATATTTCCTTAATAAGTCTCAATATTTTCTTTATTCACTAGCCTCAAACTATGAAACATTCAGATAAACTATAGTAAATGCTTAATCATTAATGGGAATATCTATTCCCTAACCTAGCTATTGATGATTCTAATATCAATACAGTCCCCAACTAGGGATGGGGGAACGAGAGGGAAAAAGTGAGAACCAAAAGATGAGGGATTAAGAAAAGAGTAGAAGATAGAGAAGTAAGAAAGAGAAGAAAGAAGATGCGTGCCTCCCCTCCCCGCCACCGACCCAGAGCCCCCCCCCCCCTCGTCATCACTGTGAAATATACCCATCCGCCAGCCACTGGTCCAGCCTGATAGACTTGCGAAATGTCATCCAAACCTCCCAGGTGGCAAAATAAGAAGAATATTGAGCGTCGTCTCTAGCCCTCATCTCCATACGGCCGATTTCATCCATTGCTGTCACCCAATTTAGTTGAGTCGGCGGATCTTGTGATCTCCAGCACCTAGGGATCACTACCCTCATGGCCTGGATGAAGAATCTCAGAATATTATTTTTGTTAGTGCTAATTGGCCCCGGCAGAACGGATAATAAGACAATTTCCGGTGTTAGAGTTATAGCTCCCCTGTTCAGAGTGTTGTACAGACCCTCTATTTCCGACCACAGTCTGGAGAGTTGGGGACACGACCACCAGATGTGAGTGAGCGTACCTCTCTCTCCCGAGCACCTCCAGCATACATCCGAAAGTCCTGGGTAGAATCTAGCCAAGCTAGCTGGAGTGCGATACCACCTCGTTATGATTTTATAGTTCAGCTCTTGGTGATTGCCTGATACTGACATCTTATGGGTCATTTGCCAGGCCTTATCCCATTCATCCTCTGTCAGAGATCGACCCAACTCCCTTTCCCAGGATCTCTGAATCCTCCTCACCGCGTCCTTGTCCTCCCCAGTGACTATAATGTCATAGACAGCGGAGATTTCACCCTTTGTCCGCCGAGGCTCCTCACAGAGCACCTCGAAGGGCGTGAGTGGTACAGTCAAATCCGAGATTGGCCCCAAGGCTCGTATAAAGTGGCCTATCTGGTGATATTGGAACCACGCGCCTGCTAGGGCCCCCCGCCCACCCAGGAGTGTGTTCAATGGTAACAGACCATCTACCCCCACTAGGTCCCTTACTCTGGGTGTCCGTAAACCCATTCTTTCCAGCAGAGGTAATCCCATGTCTTCCTGGGGGAAGTACGGATTCCCCAGAAGTGGCGTTAAAGGGCCCGGTAATGTTACTAGGTGGTGTCGCTGTGCGTATCCGTCCCAAATTTTTAGTATTGAAGCCATCAGGGGAGAGACCCCTATACCTCGTCGCCCTAAGGCGCCTCTTAGCCAAAAGAGTCCCCGTATCCTTCCCGGCACCGGGCACTGCTCCATTTCAACCCACTGCTTGGGCGGGTTCTCGTGGACCAGATCTAGTACCAGTTTGCTAATCGCAGCTCTATAGTATAAAGTTAAGTCCGGAAGTCCCGCTCCTCCTTTTTCCTTTCGCTGAGTGAGTAGCCTGTAACTTAGGCGTGGTATATTGCCTCCCCAGATAAAACGTGTTACCGCTTTCTTCAGTTTAAGAAAGTAGTTTCTTGGGATTTGAATGGGCAGTGTCTGGAAGAGGTAGGGGAGCCTGGGGAGAGCGTTCATTTTGATGGTATTTATCCTGCCAAACCATGAGAGAGTTGATGGTCCCCATCTCTCAAAGTCTCTCACCAGCGTAGAATAAATAGGCTCAAAATTCAGCTCATATAGCTGTCCCGGGTCAGGTGAGAGGATCACTCCCAAGTACTTAATGTGATCCTCTCTCCAGCTCAGAGGGTACTGCGACTTGAGTCGCTGGACTTCTATAGGAGACAAGGTAATATTTAATATTTCTGACTTATTAAGGTTGATTTAAAAATTGCTAACTTGGCTATATCTGTCAAATACTCGCAGGACGGCGGGCATAGCTTTACTGGGGTTTGTGACATATACTAGAAGGTCGTCCGCAAATGAAGCTACTTTATGTTCGTTCTGAGCCACTGAATATCCCTGTATTTCTTTATTTACCCTCATGGCGTTGGCTAATGACTCCATGACCAGGACGTATAGAGTTGGGGAGAGCGGGCATCCCTGCCTCGTACCATTTTTTATATCGATTGGCCTGGACAGTTTCCCATTCACCCGGATCTGTGCCGTGGGGTCGTTATACAAAGCCATCACCCAATTTATTAGCCTGTTACCTAGTCCTATCTTCCGTAATGTAGCCTCCATAAATACCCAATTTACTCGATCGAATGCCTTTTCGGCGTCTACTGATAAAAGGCATAATGGGTTGTTTGTGGCCCTCGCCCTTTCTATGCCGACTGAAAGTGAACGACGACTGAGAAGCACACGATTCTCGTTCGTCGTTTAAACTGAATGATTATTGGATTTTTGGAATTTTAGTCACCCCATCTAAATGCAGCTCAACAAGGGGGTCACCCTCTGTGTCTAGAGGAAAGAAGGTTTCCACACCAACATTGATGGGGGTTCTTTACTGTGAGAGCAATGAAACTATGGTGTCAAGGGCAGGGGTCCGGGTAACTGGAAGTCCCTAAAACTACCCGCAACCCCTGTCCCTACCTACTTGCCCTCCTGGGCTAAGCCCCAGGGCGACAACTGGGCGACAGTCTCTAGACTCTCTAGGGATGAGGGACAAGGAGTCAGACTACAGACAAACACCGAGACACACACAGAGGCTGTTCAGGAAATCCGGGTCGGCGACAGAAGGGTATACAGTACAAGGGGTCAAACGAAGGCGAAGTCGGGGTCCAAGCAAGAAAGTCAAACAGGAAGTCAGTCAAATCCAAGGACCGCGAGTGCAGCAGAAGACTTAAAGGGGTTGTCCCGCGGCAGCAAGTGGGTCTATACACTTCTGTATGGCCATATTAATGCACTTTGTAATGTACATTGTGCATTAATTATGAGCCATACAGAAGTTATAAGAAGTTTTTCACTTACCTGCTCCGTTGCTGGCGTCCTCGTTTCCATGGAGCCCGCCTAATTTTCGGCGTCTAATGGCCAAATTAGCCGCGCTTGCGCAGTCCGGGTCTTCTTCTTTTCTGAATGGGGCCGCTCGTGCAGGATGCCAGCTCCGTGTAGCTCCGCCCCGTCACGTGCCGATTCCAGCCAATCAGGAGACTGGAATCGGCAATGGACCGCACAGAAGCCCTGCGGTCCACCGAGGGAGAAGATCCCGGCGGCCATCTTCAGCCGGTAAGTAAGAAGTCACCGGAGCGCGGGGATTCAGGTAAGCGCTGTGCGGATTTTTCTTTAGGTCCCTGCATCGGGGTTGTCTCGCGCGGTTGAAAAAAAAAAAACCCCGTTTCGGCGCGGGACAACCCCTTTAACAAACATTGGCAAAGGTCTAAAGGAAGAGAGCAGTTTAAATGCTGTCAGAACTCCTGTCCCAGCAGCTGATTGGGGCGGGAAGCCTGACAACAGTAGGACCCAGACATAAGTAGCGAGTACCAAGCAGAGAGCAGACATCCAGCAACAAGTGCCGAGCAAGCTCGCCCAGGACTCATTGCAACGGGGACGCGACGCGGGGCGATAATCCGCTGCATCCCCAGCAACCCGGCTAACTAGCCATACGCCCCCTGCGCAGGGAAGCATGCACCCAGCGCCAGCGTACCGGGTAACGGCGGCCAGGGAGGTAACCAAGACGTGGGCTCCTCTGCCCCGCACCCCCGCAGCCTGGGTAATAGGACGGGTAGTGCGGGCACGGAGACCCGCAGAGCCACTGGATCTGACATATGGAACACTCTGCCTGAGGACGAGGTGATGATGAACTCGATAGGGTCTTAGAGGGGCCTGGACGCTGTTCTTGAGCGTTACAGTATTAGGGCAGACTCGCATTACAGCGTAATTTCATTGCGTATTACATATGCGGTATACACGGTGAATGGAGTCAATGGAGGTACATTGATTTAGATTGATTCACATTTCCGTATATTCATTGTGTATAATACGCACATAAAAAAGAACGCAGCATGTTCTATTCTACTGCGTATTATGCACGATAGGGCCCTATTGTTCTCAATTGGTGCTTATGAAAACGCTGTACATACACAATTACATTAACATGTTGGGGATAGCTCTCTCTCTCAAAATTGTTTGTTTAAGCAGGTTTTTGGTTAGTGATCATGAAAATAGCCACCATTAGGGTTCCTTCACACAGGCGACCGTGATATCGCCGCAAGAAAATCACATCAAAATCGTATATTTGTACATGAAATTTTTTAACACTTGTCAGTTTCTCAAGAATGCGCGTCTGATCCGTTGCGCATGCGCAGTCCATTCGCTTCATGGTTGCGGCTTCATCATTGTCTGTCTGCTCCAGCTGACTGTCCGGAGTTGAAGTTGATTCACAGCAGGGTCTACCGGCCAACTGTCCTCAGCTGAAGGGTAAGTGGGATTGGGGGGGGGGGGGGGGTCACTATTACTACTGGGGACAGTGTTGACAGTCACTATTACTGGTGCTGCCACCACGGATGGGGGGTGTGTGTGTATGTGTGTCACTATTACTACTGGGGGCAGTATCGGTAGTCACTATTACTAGTGCTGCCACCAGGGATGGGGGGGGGGGTAGGTCACTATTACTACCGTGCGACTATTGGAGAGTCTGTATTACTAGTGGGGCAACTATTGAGCAATCTGTATTATGGCCACTATGGGGTCTGCATTATTACTGGGGCAACTATTGGGGGTTTTGTATTACTACTGGGGGCAACTATTGGGGGTCTGCATTACTCCTGGGGAAACTTTTGAGGGGTCTGTATTACTACTGTTGCAACTATTGGGGGGTCTGTATTAGAGCTTGCCTCTGTGGAACGAATCCCACCTGATCTGCAAGAACTAACTTTGGGAGGATGGAGAAAGTTATTTGCTTAACAGTTAAGCAGCAGAAATGCAGTCCTAAGCTCTCGCTCATGACCTGAAGGTTGCAAATTCAATCCCTGCATGGTTCAGGTAGCTGGCTGAAGGTTGGCTCAGCATTCCATCCTTCCAAGGTCGGTAAAATGAGCACCCAGCTTGGCGGGGGTGTAAGCAAGTGGGGTTTATTTGCTTGTGGATCGTCCACCTCTATAAGTAAGAATATTTTTTACAATAGCCAATAGAAAATTCATCTAGGAACAAGGACTTGAGGGGTTTTAGTGTTTTAATGGCTTCTTGAACTTCAGAAATGGAAAATGGTGAAGAAAGGGAAGCTAATTGGTTGGGTGACAAACAAGCAAGATTAATGCTTTGTAAAAAGCTTAAAATTTCCTTAAGGTAATTCATGGCCCAATAAAACCTTAACATCCATGAAAACCCCATGGATGCGAGGTGTTTTCATGTGAAAACAGCCTTGCATCACTGCAACAATGAAAGGAATCCTCTGCCGCTGCTGTCACAGCCGTGGCAGAGGATCGCAGAGTTCTCTCATAGCTTACAATGGGGCTGCAATGTGAGATCACCCAGCTAGATAGAACATGCCGCGATTTGTTTCCTGCATAGCATCACGGTCCCATGTAGGAGAACATCACTAATGTGAATGAACCCATTCAAAGAATGAGGTTAATATGTTTGCGAGATTTGTGCATCTCGCAATGCACAAATCTTGTGTAATTTTCATGCAAGTGGGAAGGCAGCTTCAGGTTGATGTATATTTGTATCTTTTCTTAACCCCTCTACGCCACATGATGTAAGTTTACGTCCTGGCTGTGGGGTCCTTAAAACAACAGGGTGTGAACTTACATTATGTGGATGCCACAAGATCAGAAGCTGAGCCTGCGCCATCCTACAGCAGGAGCTGATTGTTATTGGAATACAAAAGCGATCCCCACTATAAGGGGCATACCTATAGGCTCAGGGGCCCAGGTGCAAAAATTCAGCTCGGGCCCTTTTTCCCCCTCGCCCCGTACCTATGCCTGAGGGCCAATGTCCACGTGCAGATTTTATTTATAAAATCCGCATGTGGCCCCCGCACGGGAGATCCATGCATCCTGCTGCCCATAGGGATGCATTGGCATCGGTAGGGCAGCTAAAAGCATGCAGATGGGATTCCTTCCCGGAGAGCGGGTCACACGGACAGAAAGAAATCGCAGCATGCTCCATTTTCCTGAGGATCTGCCACACGGACGGCTCCCACGGCTTCTATTGAAGCCCATGGAAGCAGTTCGTATCCGCGGCACAGCTGCAGCTGTTTTTGTGCTGTGCCGCGGATACGCGGGAGAGCAGGAGATTTTTAAAAATATTGGTGTGCATGCACGCGGCACGCTGCCGGCGTGCTGAGAACGTCCGCCGACCGGAAGAAAGAAGATCCAGCCTGCACAGAGGGGAGCCCCGCAGCACCCGGAGAGGTGAGTATAATGTATTTTCTCTCTCCATGTCTGTGAGCATGTACAGATTTCACTGTGGGATTCAGCAGTGAAATCGGTGCGTACAAGTGGGCATGAGGTCTAAGGGAGATAGATAGATAGATATGAGGGAGATTCAGAGATAGATAGATAGATATGAGGGAGATTCAGAGATAGATAGATAGATATGAGGGAGATTCAGAGATAGATAGATAGATATGAGGGAGATTCAGAGATAGATAGATAGATATGAGGGAGATTCAGAGATAGATAGATAGATAGATAGATAGATAGATAGATAGATAGATAGATAGATATGAGATAGATAGATATGAGATAGATGGAGAGATGGATATGAGATAGATGGAGAGATGGATATGAGATAGATGGAGAGATGGATATGAGATAGATGGAGAGATGGATATGAGATAGATGGAGAGATGGATATGAGATAGATGGAGAGATGGATATGAGATAGATGGAGAGATGGATATGAGATAGATGGAGAGATGGATATGAGATAGATGGAGAGATGGATATGAGATAGATGGAGAGATGGATATGAGATAGATGGATAGATGGATATGAGATAGATGGAGAGATGGATATGAGATAGATGGATATGAGATAGATGGATAGATGGATATGAGATAGATGGATAGATGGATATGAGATAGATGGATAGATAGAAGATATATAGATGGATAGATAGAAGATATATAGATGGATAGATAGATGAGATAGATAGAGGAAGAGATAGATGAGATAGATAGAGGAAGAGATAGATATGAGATAAATAGAGAGAGAGATAGATACATAGATAGATATAGATAGATAGATAGATATGAGATTAGGCAAGATAGATAGACAGACACGTAGAAAGACATACAGATAGGCAGACAAGCAGATAGATACATACCCTGGTGCCCGGACTACTACTCTGCTGAGGAGAGCAGCTGTACACAGTGTCAGCAGAAGGGAAGCAGCAGGGAGATGACATAATCCCTGCTCCACTCGATGCCTTAATGTGTTGTGCCCATGTGCCGTGAGTATGTGTCCTCTCTGCTCCTTTCCCTATCCCCCCTCCTCTCCCCCTGTCATCTCTCCATGTCCTCCCCCTCTCTTCTCCTACTCTCCTCTCTGGCTCATGGTGATGGCCAGACTGCACTAACTTAGCACGCGGGCGCCGACAGTGCAAAGTGAAAGTGTAGCTGTATATGCTGGAGGACAGCCTCTGGGCCCCCTCAAGCGCAGGGGCCGGGTTGCCATTGCGACCCCCTGCCGGTACGCCTATGCCCACTGTTAACCCTCTACATACCACGATCTATGAAGTAATAAACATTTTACAATATGTTATATGTAACTATAGTTCACCATGCAAAAAAAGCCCTCATACAGCCACATTGATGGAAAAATAAAGTTATGGCTTTGGAAAAGTGGAGATGAAAATCCCCAATCGTTGTGCCCTCATGGTCAAAATAGGTCCTCTAATCTGTGTCTCCTCCCTTTCAGTTTCATCCCGTTGCTTCTAGTCTTTACTTGCGCAAATAAGAATAGGGCTGATCCCTCTGCACTGTGACAGCTCTTCATATATTTGTAGACAGCTATTAAGTCTCCTCGCAGCCTTCTTTTTGAAAGATAAACATTCCCAGATTCTTTAACTGTTCCTCATAGAACATGATTAGCAGACCACTCACCATCTTGGTAACTCTTCTCTGAACTTTCTCCAGTTTGTCTATGTCTCTTTTTTAAATCGGGGTGCCCAGAACTGGTCATAGTTTTTCAGATGAGGTCTGACTAAGGAAGAGTAGAGGAGGATAATTACCTCCTGTGATCTAGACTCTATGCTTCTCATAATACATCCCAGAATTGTGTTTGCCTTTGTGGCTGCTGCATCACATTGTTGATTCATGTTCAGCCGATGATCTATTATTATACCCAAGTCTTTTTCACATGTGCTGCTGCTTAGCTCAATTCCTCCCATTCTGTATGTGTTTTCTTCATTTTTCTTGCCCAGATATAGTACTTTGCATTTCTCCTTGTTAAATACCATTCTGTTAGTCGCTGCCCATTGTGCAAGCTTTTTTAGATCTTTTTGAATACTCTCTCTCTTCCCTAGTGTTAGCTATTTGTCCTAGCTTTGTGACATTGGCAAATTTGAACAGTTTCCCATTAATTCCCTCCTCCAGATCATTTATAAAAATGTTGAATAACACTGGGCCTAGGACAGAGCCTTGTGGTACCCCACTTGGTACACTCTTCCACTTGGATGTGCAGCCATTTATGACCAGTCTTTGAGTACGATCACTCAGCCAGCTGTAAATCCACCTAACAGTTGCCTTGTCAATCCCAGGCCTGTAGTTTCCTGGGTCCACCTTCTTCCCTTTTTAGAAGATAGGGACATTTGTCTTTTTCCTGTCTTCTGGGACTCTTCCTGTTCTCCAGGAATTTTCAAAGATTATGGCGAGTGGTTCAGCAATTACCTCTGCTGCTTTCTTTAGTATCCTAGAATGTAATTAATCTGGACCTTGAGACTTGAAATCATTTACGTTATCTAAGTGTTCCCTCATCTCATTATTTTATTCTCCCAATAACACAGGGAAAATCAGTTTATTTTACATCTACTTTCTGAGAAAACAGATACAAAATAGGAATTTGTAAGTTTCACCCCTCCACATCATTTTTAACCAATTCCCATTTTCATCTTGTAAATATCCTATAGCATCTTGCTTTTGCCATACTGTGAAAAAGGCTCTTTTATTCCTTTTAGCCTTTGTTGCAAGCCTCAATTCATTATTAGCTTTAGCTTTTCTGACACTTGCCCTACAGTTTCTGCAGACCACATTATATTCTTCTTTAGATATTCCCCCAATTTCCATTTGATAAACATGTTTTTCTTCCTATGTTCATCCATCCTGGTCTCTTTAAATGCTTTCCATTCCTCCTTCTTTTAGGGGTTGTTAACGATTGTGCTTTAAGAATCTCATTTCGCAATATTTCCAAACCTTCTTGGACATTTCTGTCCTTAAGAACATCCAGCCATTGGATTCTTCCTGCCCTCTTTCTGAGTCCATTAAAATCTGCCTTTTTCAAATCCAACCTTGAGGTCTGAGTCGTCTCAGGTCTTCCTCCCCTTGTTATCCAAAATTCAAGGATAGCATGATCACTGCCTTCTAAGGTCCCAGCCACCCTTACTTCCTCAACCATTTCCTCTCTGTTGGTAATAATTAGGTCCAAAACAGCAGATCCCCTTGTTTTCTCTTCTATCTTTTGGAAGATAGTTGTCAGCCATAGTAGATAAGAATTTGTTGGACCCATTACTTTTGCCTGAGAGAGATTCCCAACAAATCTCTGGATTGTTAAAATCTCCCATGATCACTATGACATGTTTTTTAAGAGCTTGGCCATCCTATGTAGAGATCTGATGTGTGCCTACCTTTAAAGAGATCTGTGAGGTTCCTGTCTGAATGGGAGGCAGTCTCTCACTGGTGCTGTCATGGGCTCATGGAAAACTGATTACTTGTAAGAAATCTTATGCATCATGTAAATTACAGGAGAAAAATTATGAGATCCTTCAACAGATGGTACAGGACACCTGCCTTGCTCTATGCCTTTCACCTAGAATGTTCTCTTTTGCTAGCATTGTTGAATGACCCCTGGTACACATAGAATCATATAATGGTAGAGTTGGGAGGGACCCCCCAGGTCATTGGGTCCAACCCCCTGCTCAGTGCAGGATCACTAAATCATCACAGACAGATGTCTGTCCATCCTTTGTTTGAACATTTCCATTGAAGGAGAACTCACCACCTCCCATGGTAACCTGTTCCACTCATGGATCACCTTCACTGTCAGAATGTTTTTTCCAATATCTAATAACTCTTCACTGTGTAAGCCCTTCAGATATTTGTAGAAGCTATTAAATCTCCTCTCAGACTTCTTTTTTGCAAGATAAACATTCCCAGATTCTTAAACCGTTCTTCATAGGACATGATTTGTAGACCGCTCACCATCTTGGTAACTCTTCTCTAAACTTGCTCCAGTTTGTCTATGTTTCGTTTTTAAAGTGGGGTGCCCAGAACTGGACACAGTATTCCAGATGAGGTCTGACTAAGGAAGAGTAAAGAGGAATAATTACCTCATGTGATCTAGACTCTATGCTCCCCTTCATACATCCCAGAATTGTGTTTGCCTTTTTGGCTGCTGCATCACATTGTTGACTCATGTTCAGTCTATGATCTATAAGTATACCCGTCTTTTTCACATGTGCTGCTTAGCCCAATTCCTCCCATTTTGTATGTACTTTTTTATTTTTCTTGCCCGGATGTAGGACCTTGCATTTCTCCTTGTTAAATACCATTCTGCTAGTCGCCGCCCATTGTGCAAACTTTTCTAGATCTTTTTGAATACTCTCTCTTCCCTATTGTTAGCTATCCCTCCTAGCTTTGTGTCGTCGGCAAATTTGATCAGTTTCGGATCAATTTCCTCCTCCAGATCATTTTTAAAAATGTTAAATAACACTGGGCCTAGGACAGAGCCTTGTGGTACTCCACTTGATACATTCTTCCACTTGGACGTGCAGCCATTTATGACCACTCTCTGAGAACGATTACTCAGCCAGCTGTGAATCCACCTAACAGTTGCCTTGTCAATCCCATATTTGGTCTCTTTTCTTTTTAAAAGAAGTATAGTATGAAATACTTTGTCAAATGCTTGACTAAGATCAAAATAAACTATATCCACTGCATTTCCCTGCTCAACCCAGTTTGTGATATTGTCATAGAAGGAAATTAGATTTATCTGGCATCACTTGTTTGTTACAAACACATGCTGGCTCTGGTTAATTACTCCATTTTCATCCAAGTACTTGCATACATGATGTTTAATAATTTTTTCAAAGATATTTCCTGGTATAGAAGTCAGGCTCACGGGCTTGTAGTTTCCTGGATCCACCTTCTTCCCTTTTTAGAAGATAGGGACATTTGTCTTTTTTCTGTCTTCTGGGACTCTTCCTGTTCTCCAGGAATTTTCAAAGATTATGGCGAGTGGTTCAGCAATTACCTCTGCTGCTTTCTTTAGTATCCTACAATGTAATTCATCTGGATCTTGAGACTTCAATTCGTTTAAGTTAGCTAAGTGTTCCCTTACCATCTCTCTGCTTATATATAGCCTGCATTGTTATATTCCCAAACAGCACAGATCCAAAATAAGGAACAAGGTTCAGAAAGCGCCTTAGGGATTTTTGATGGGCCGTTAGCTGCACAATTCACATCCTCTAAAACATGGGAGAGCTGCAAAGACAGTTTGGGGTTTTTCTCAAAAGAGAATATCCCCCAATAAAAGATACAACAGACTGTAAATAAATAGAAAAAAACCCAGCACTCTTTGAATTGTGGGGCATAGACCCGAAGTGAAATTGGTTTTTAGAGAAAAAGAACGGCACTTACTCAGGAGGAGGGGGTATGGCAAGCAAAAAGCCCCCTCCTTGAAGTGTCGACTCCTTATGTCACTTAAACAGCAATCACGTTCCAATCTTCTTAGTAAATTCAAAGTAGTCTTTATTCCAAACTATGGCAGATAGTATAATTGGCGATGCGTTTCTGTGCACAAAAGCACCTTCCTCAAGCCAATATTAGTAGAACAAACATATATATATATATATATATATATATATATATATATATATATATATATATATATAAAATTATAAAACAGGTCTTACAGTTCATTAGTCCCGGCCGACATCCTCCGGAGCGGGCAGTATGGGCGGGACTAGGGGCATGCCACGCTCCGGCGTCATCTCGGCGGTCATGTGCATTTGTGTAAAAACATTTTAGTTTGTGATCGGTGTATCTTGCTCCTCTACTTTCCTTCAGAATTTTTTGCTTTTGTTTCTTTCTTTTACATGGCCTTTCACTTCCCTTCCCATATTGTTCTAGTTTAAAGCTTCCCTGATGAGTGAAGCAAGGCGCCCACCAAATATATGCTTACCTGTTTTTGTAAGGTGTAACCTGTCTCTAGCAACCAGTCCATCATACGAAGAAAAGGTAGTAAAGAACTTACTTCACTGAAGGGGTTTGGATTACCACCAGGTCAACCGAAGTGGAATAAGGTTGGATGATAGCAGAAGTCTTTAGTCCAGATGTTTATTTTCCAATGAAAGTAACATAAGGCGTATTACATAAAAGTACAAACAGGTAGGTAAAAATGTCTAGGGCAACGCATTTCAGGGTTTTCTGGACCCCTCTTTCAAGCCTAATATAGTCTGGTAAACTACTTATATATATTGGCATTTTCATGAGGTTGGGACACTTCTAGGTGATGTCAGATGTTTGTCTGGCTCATCTGTGTAGCATCGGTAGAAGCTACGGATAACTGTGCGTTGCTATGAGGACACCTGGAGACTATTGACAGGCTCCATACCAGGTGAGTCCACTTGAAATTTATTCAGCACCTAGAGCTACACTAACTTTCATTTATTATTATTATCATTTAAACATCTCCTCTTTGGAGCGCGGACAAAATACTGCATTTATTTTTACCTCTAACTGTGGCATAGATCTGTAATCATGCTTCATACTTCTGCCATGTATTTTGCCGCAGATCCACATGGGGATTTAGCCCTGTTAAAGGGAATTTGTCAGCTACTTTGAGCCCTAGGAGCTGTAGTTTTAAAAATATGTTTGATGTCGTTAATCTATTCTTATGATTACTTTTTTTTCCTGCATTTGTTTTTTATTAGTACACATGGCTTATAATTTCACTGCTATTGGGAAAGCTATGCTGAGCAAAATGATAGTGAAACTAAAGGACCTTCATCAGTTAGATCAGGTTTCACTCAAAAGGAACTGAACAACCTAAGTCTTCCAAATAAGTCACCAGTGTAATGGCCCAGTACATCTATTCCTGGCCCCCTCCATAATGTCATACATGTCATGTCTTATGTTGGTGCCAGGGGCGTAACTATAGGGGATGCGGTTGCACCCGGGCCCCGGAGCCTTAGGGCTCATGTCCACGGGGAAAAGAAGAATTAAAATCCGCGCGCGGATCCGCACCCCATAGGGATGCATTGACCACCCGTGGGTAGATAAATACCCGCGGATCGTCAATAAAAGGGATTTTTAAAAAAAATAGAGCATGAAAAAATCTGGACCATGCTCCATTTTCATGCGGGTCTCCCGCGGGGACGGCTCCCGCGGGCTTCTATTGAAGCCTATGGAAGCCGTCCGGATCCGCGGGACACAAAAATCACATTTTACTTACCCGCTCCGGTTCTTCTTTTCGGCGCCGCGCCATCCTCTCTCAGCCGCGGCCGGATCATTTTGCTTCGGCCCGGCGCATGCGCGGGGCACGTCACCGACGTCATCGTGCACATCCGCCGAGCCGAAGAATGAAGATCCGGCCGCGACGAGAGAAGATGACGCCGCCGCGAAGAGAAGAAACGGAGCGGATGGGAGGTGAGTTTATTGTCATTTATTTGTATTTTCAGCGCTCATGTCCGCAGGGCAGGAGGGACCCGCTGCAGATTCTACATGTAGAATCCGTAGCGGGCCCGATTTTCCCCGTGGACATGAGGCCTTAGGGGGCCCAAAAGACCTTTCTTTTTCATATAGGTAGCCCAATACTATGAATAAAGCATTACAGTTGGGGGCCCTGTTACAGGTTTTGCATTGGGGCCCAGAAGCTTTAACTTACGCCTCTGGTTGGTGCGCTGTGCAGATCTGTCTAGTCATTCTGTTATATGTATTGCACAGCTGCAGGGTGTGATGGGTTAAGTGTCTGCAAAAGCCTGGAGGCTGTCTGTAAATGTATCAATTTATGTCGTTTTATAAGTGAGATTCTAAATAAGGCTAGGTTCACACTGGGCGGATTTGCTGCGGAAATTCCGTCCGGAATTTCGCCGTGGCAAATCCGCCTGCGGCTGCTAATCCTTGAATTAGCCAGCCATCGTCAGCAGAATCGTCAGCCGCAGCATGTTCATTTTTTTCTCCTTCTGCTGCGGCTGCGCTCTCCTCTATGGGAGCGCCGGCTGCAGCGGTAGAGTGAGCAGCCAGGCCACTTCAAAACCCGCAGCTAAGTGCCGTGGGTTTTGAAGCAGCGCTTCTCCCGACGAAAATCTTGCGGCTTTTCGCTGCGGCCAAACCGCGAGATTTCCACCAGGATTCCGGTAAGTGAGAACCCAGCCTAAGTGTGTGTGAGAGCGGGAAAGGGGAGAGTCCATTCTTCAGAGTGCCAGCCACATGGGGGTACCATCAACTGCCATGTGGTGAAGATGGAAGAGGAGGACAGGTTCCTTAGAGTGCATGTATCAGTGATGTGAGACGAGTGAGCCCCAAGCGAAGAGAGAGAGAGAGAGAGTGAGCCAGACGTAATGTGAAGTACACGCAGATGCTCCTGCCGGCAGGGTTGGGTTCCGCTGTGGGCTCCTAAATGCGGAATCCGACCCAGCTGTAGACATGAGGCCTTACTATGTCACCAATGGGTTATCTGTGTGGATTTGAAGATGGTGAATTTTCTCCAAGGTCAGGAGGGCAGGTATACCAATTCCAGCCCACTTTATTCTCCTTAGGGCTCCTGCACACTTGTGTTTTTCTTGCGCGTTTTGTTCACACGATATCGCTGCATTTTTTTTCATGCAATTGTCATCAGGACTTTCTAATGTTAAAAATGCATCACACAAAAATTGCAAAGCACCAACTTGCAATGCATTTTTGATATTAGAAAGTCCCATTGATAATAGCGTGAAAAAAACGCAGCAATATCGCATGAAAAAAACACGCAAGAAAAACGCAAGTGTGCGAGAGCCCTTATACTTCAATTTTAGACATGGCCACGCGCAAACTCAGCCATCTTTCTATTGAAGTATGTGAAGCATGCAGGAGTGGGTAATTTGTGAAAGGAGATCCGATAATATTTGAATGTAGCTATACAGGGGCCCTGAGAATGAAGTTTACTACTGGACCCTTGGCACCTTAGTCCAACACTGTGGCTGAAAAAAAAAAATATAATCACAGAACCTTTGGTTGACAATGAAAAGATCATGTTGTCACCGCTGCTCATCAAACTTGATCTGATTAAACAATTTGTAAAGACAATGCAGAGAGATGGAATCCGTTTCAGCTACATATGATAAAGTATATGGTGGGGACCCATGGGCCCCTATTCGCTAAGGGGCCAGTTGCAATTGCCACCCCCTGCAACCACTAGCGGTATGCCGGTGTCAGCAGGGCAACACGTAAAGGGACCTTTATATTGGTTGTCCTTGATTTTTTTGTGTACTTGCAATAGCTGATGCCTTTACATTACAACTATAATTTTTAACCCAACAATGCATGAATGTTTTTTTTCTTACGAAACAAATGTGTATAGCCTGGAAAGGTAATTGGAGTTAATGGGAAAATTTTAATTACATTTTTTAAAGTTATTTTTCTCTATTTATTAATTTTTTTATTGTGCACCAAAATGCTACGCTGTGCATTTAAGTCAAATACATCACAATTTCTACAGATCACACAACTCATTTTTCTCCAGTTCTCTTCTATTCATGCACTACATAGTTGAGCAAATACTACAGTAAAACTTTAATTTCTCATTAACTCTATGTCTTTACTTAAGAAAACCAAGTTCAGGGTCCATTACATTCTATGACTAGCCACGTTTAGTGGAGCATCTTGAAACAATTGCTTGTCCTTTTGAAGTAAAATGGCACACCATATTTCTCTCACCTAATTGTAGTAAACCCATGACAATTAGGGAACTTGCATCTTCGCTTTGTTTCCAAAAAGCCGGACCAATGGTCAACTGAGTCCTTGTGAACATCAACCGATGGGGCCCTAGCTGTGGGAGCTTTCTTTGGTACTTTGCTTAGAGTTGAGTCTGAACATTCCGTGCTTGGGTGACCCTCTTTTTTGACTCTCTGATGTTCCTAACTTGCATATTCAATTCAACTCTGAACTCAACCAATGTTTTCCTTTTTTTCTGCAGGATGCATTAATTGCAAGATCTATCATATGGTAGAAGAGAGGAAAATACCACTTTCTGCTTCTCATTATTATTTTGTATCTTCCAATCAGGAAGATCTACACCGCCCATGTGCTTGTTATATTCTTGAATAACCAATAGGCCATGGCTATTCTTGCCAATATCACTTTTGATAGGCAGTATACATCTATCAGAATACATTAAGTAATCTACCGCACATCTATGCCTGTATGTATGAGAGCATAATAGTATAAAGTGCAACAAAAGTGGACTAAAAATAAGACAACTGGTGGTGAAATGCAAAAACTATCTGAAGGCATAGTGTAGCAAAACTTATACACCATTCTAATTGCCTTATATATACCTCACAGATAAGTCATAGATCAAACATTAACTCAAAGAATTATACTCCATAAGAACAGATCCAGTAGAACATATCCTATCTGCTTCAGTAGGTTTTCTCTGGCACTGTCAGCGAGAGGGAGGTTGGTGCTGGTAAGTTGTAGGACCTGTGTGCTGTGGGCAGAGCTACAATGCTGGCCGGCGGACAATCTCTATGCATGCTGGAAGTTGTCGGTAAAAGTCTCTTGTGTTTACTGTGGAAGTGATGCAAGTAAACACAGCGGCAGATTAGTGGTTGCAGGAAATCAAGAAGAGGGTCCAGAGCGGCAGATAAGAGGTAAAGGTTGCCGCCACTTAGCTGTAACTCCTATATTACAGCGTTTTCAGAATTTCCATTTTGTGTCCTGAAAACCCCTTTAAATGGATGGGCTATCTACTAATGCGGCATATCTTGATAAGAAAAATAATGTCTTTTTCAGAATCTACAATCCCAAAATAGCCCCAAAAAGGTTTTGACATCACCATAAAAATTGTGTTATCAATGATGCAGGAAATCTTGATTCTTTGATGTTGTTTTTCTTCTCTCAGACATGTGGATTGCTTGTTGATCTCTTCAAAAGCTATTTTTGCAGGTGAATCTTGTTGTTCCGTTTAGAGTTCTTGCTTATAAGTTTAAAAACATCTTGTCTGGTGCTGTGCACTAAGCTAGTAACTACTCATAGATATCTATGCACAATAAAAACAGCATCCATCATACCATGTCACGCATTGCATATTAATTAGTAGCTAAGATTTTATCCTAATTTTCCATGTTAAAAACTAAATAGGTAGTGACCTTGGAGAGGAGAAGTACGTGTTTTTAGCACTCATGTAGGAGGCTGCATGACAACCTTGCACAATAAGTACTCTCTTCACCTAGATTTAGGTTTAGTCTTCCCCGATTTACAATAGTGTGGCACCCAACCCAGGCTAAATACTTAAAGGGGTTGTACAAAATTTGACTTTGATCATCTATCAACAGAACAGGCGATAAAAGTCTGAATGGTAGGGGTTTCGCTACTGAGACTTCCACCATTCCTGAGAACAAAGGTCCCGTGTCCCTCTCTTCTCTTTTTTGTACCCACCTGCAGTGACTTGGAGATTGAATGAAGAGACAGTTGCACATGCTAATGGAAGTGGCTGAGTACAAGTGCTCCTCTCTCTCGCAGACCTTTTCAAGATGCAAGGAGAGGCACCATGCGTACGTGACTGCCGCTTCATTCAATCTCCTTCTTACTGCGATGGGCACAGTGAGGAGAGGAGGACACAAGTGCACTGTCCTCAAGAACGTAGAGGTCTCAGTGGTGAGACCTCAAACGATCAGGATAAGTGATACAAGTCAATCTTGGTACAACCCCTTTAATCCTCTAGTACAGTTGTATAGCTACTGTTTTATTTTTGCTTACAGCTTGTGACTATAGTGCTTTTCTTGACCACAGTCAAATTCTCTATTCCAGTTCTTTTCTACATCCATCGCTGGCCTCTGTTTTTATTTTTGCCAAGCCCAGTTTGACACTTCTCTTGATCCTGGTATCAACTCCTGGGATGAAACTGAAAGGGAGGAGACACAAATTAAATATTACAAAAAACTTTCTGACAGTGAGGGTGATCAATGAGTGGAACAGGTTACCACGGGTGGTAGTGAGTTCTCCTTCAATGGAAGTCTTCAAACAAAGGCTGGACAGACATTTGTCTGGGATGATTTAGTGATCCTGCATTGAGCCGGGGGTTGGACCCAATGACCCTGGAGGTCCCTTCCAACTCTACCAGTCTATGGTTCTATGAACTCCAGTTATGCGCTAGATTATGCTGCCAGATATGGCTCACTTCGTGGTATTGTATTGCTTGGCCTCCAAAATTGATAGGAGTACTCTAAACCACAACTTTACTTGCTCCAATCCAGCTTTGCTACAACGAGCTCACTATCCAGAAATGAAACAGTATAATGGTAAACTATGAAAAGCATTGCTCCTAGTAAACCAAGATCAGCTCACTACTGCTACTATTATCAATGGTACTTCCTGCAATTAGTTGAAATGCTGTGAAGATATATAAGAACTCAAACTGTATTCGATCCAGCTTTGGCTAGTACATTAACCTCTGTTAATCCCAGCTTGATGGCAACTCTTGTTTCTGGTACAAACTTTAAGCTATGTTCTTGGCTATGCTTGATCTAGATGGAACACATTGTAACTTGGGTGAATTGGGCAGAGTTCAGAACACTTAAAGTGTCCACAAATTAGGTGAATGTTGTTTGAACCCATTAGGATCAGCTATCTATATAACGTTTATCGGGGTCTTCCAACTCTCACTTGATGTTTGGGAAAAAGAGATCAGGCACTTTATTCCCATGGGAGATTATCAAGCTGAACATGCATGCACAATGCATTTGGAAAGCCTTCAGATCCTTTCATGTTTCTACATTTTTTTATATTGTGGCCTTGTGCAAATTGAAAAAGAAAATTCAATTTTTTCCCCATTATTTTGTACTCAACACCCCATAATGATAAACTGAAAACAGAAAGCTGGAAATATTTCTACATTTTATTTTATTTTATGAAAAAGTAAGTATTAACACCCTTTGAGATAACAGTTGAAATTTAGCTCCAATTTCTCTTGATCATCTTTTAGATATTTTTACGCCTTGATTGAAATCACCCAATTTGATATAATTTGAAAAGACACCCCCTGTCTATGAGGTCTCACAGCTCACAATGTATATCAGAGCCAAAACCAAGCCATGGCGAGGAAATAACTGCCTGTAGAGCTCAGAGACAGGATTGTGTGGAGGTGCAGATCGGGAAAAGGCTACTAACATTCCCAAGAGCACAGCCGGCTCCATAATTCTTAAATGAAAGAAGTTTAGAACAACCAGGACTCCTTTTAGAGCTGGCTGACCCACCAAACTAAGTAATCGAGGGAGGATGGCCTTCGTAAGAGAAGTGACCAATAACCCAATGGTCACTCTGGCTGATCTCGATAGATCCTGTGTGCAGATGAGGGAAACTTCCAGAAGGTCAACCATCTCTGCAGCACTCCACCAATCTGAGCTTTATGGCAGAGTGACCAGAAAGAAGCATCCTCAGTAAAAGACACATGAAAGCTCACCTAGACTTTGCCAAAAAGCACGTAAAGGATTCTCAGACTGTGAGAAACAAGATTCTCTGGTCTGATGAAAGCAAGATTTAACGTTTTGGTTCTCAATTCTAAATGTTATGTCCAGAGGAAACAAGTCACTGCGTATCGCCTGCCAAATGTAATCCCTGCAGTGAAGCCTGGTGGTGGCAGTATCATGCTGTGGGACAGGGAGAATTGTCAGAGTTGATGGAAAACTGGATGGAGCAAAGTCTAGAGATATTCTTAATGAAAACCTGATCCAGAGCGCGAGGGACCTCAGACTTGCAGAAGGTTCACCTTCCAACAAGACAATGACCCTAAGAACACAGCCAAGACAACACAGGAATGGGCTAGAAATAACTCTGTGAATGTCCTTGAGTGGATCCTCCTCTAAGAGGCAGAACATAGACCCACTCTACTGCTGCTGGGAAATTACTCCTGCAAAATCAGCTAATTGCCTGGGGTGCTAGGAGTGGGACCTAGAGCGATATTCTTGGAGGGGTTGTGTAAATTGGCATAAATCCTTTAAAGTGACCTTCCAGTTTTGGGACAAAATTCTATCCTGAAACACAAGAGTGAGGGATATATATTACGTGCAGTTCTTTTTCTCTGCTGCTCTTCCAATCTGTCATTTCCAAGACCTGTTTTCAGATGCCCAAAATGGTTGCAGGAATTTTCTAACTACCTAATGCACACTAGGCAATACTGATTGGCCAACACTGATCACGTGAGTAGCTCTAGCTAATTTGAGATCACGTATAATACCATGGTAGTCTAACACTCCCAATGCTTTATGGTAATTAGGTAGTCTGAAGACTGCTACGGCCAGGAACTGGTGGATCAAAGGGGTGGGGTAATATACTCTTCTCTGGTTCTAGAGCACAATTTTGTCCCAAAACCAGAGGATTACTTTAATTTTATAAGTAACTTTAGTCAAACTAGTGGGAAGCATGGATCTTGAGGTGAAAATCCCATGTTGAAAAATTAAAATATTTGAACAAAAAGCAAAACAGGATGGCCAGCAACAAAACAATGGAGACCATTAAAGATATGAAGAACATGTTGCTGACTGCCTTGAAGATCTAACCAGAAGATAGGACTTTTTGGAGAACCTATACTCGTATGATCTCCAGAAGTTGAATATTATGTGATTGTACATATGAATTATCATTGCATAACATGGTCAAAAGTCTTTTAATTGGTAATGATATCATGAATACTGTCTATGGGCTACAAATATTACAGATTACATATCATTATCAGAAAAAAGTTGACTAATTTTGTTGACTTCAAAATTGAAATTGCTCAGCATTCTTTACTGGCTCAAGGTTTGCCAGAACTTTTATCTCGAATTTAAATCAATGAAGCAATCCTTACACAAAGCACTATACAGTAACTTTTGTGTAGGAAGACTGTCTCACTGCATTAAGGGAGTTCAGCTGAGGTTTTATCAATGTGTCAGACATGTTTGCTGTTGACAATTTCCAATAACAACTAGAAGGAATGTAACTGAAGCTTTGAACTATAATACACAATGCAGTTCAGGACCAACAAAAGATATATAATGTAATCTAACATCTAACATGATTCTAAAATACATCTTATTTCTGAGGCATTATGCCTTCAGAAGCTTGATAGCAGATGACAACTCGGTAACTCATATACTCATTGCTCCTGAATCCAGATCTATATACTCATTGGTCTTCAACTGGCCCTGTATTTTGTGTGCTTCCAAATTTATAGAGAGGGACGAACATCAGAAAACATGTGTCCATGAATGAGTGAAGTGGTGGTTCCATATGTAATGATCCAGACCTAGGAGGCATTTAAGCAGTGGGGCAGAAATGAGATGGTAGTCACAGTGGCTCTACTGCACGTGTCAAACACAAGGCCAGCGGGCCAAATCCGGCCCGCTGCTTCATGTTATGTGGCCCGTGGCGTGCCGACGCCGCTCACCACTGAAGCGATTACCAGCTAGGGTGCCGCAGCTCCCCGCTGGTAATCGCGCTGTTACCGCTGATCCCGGCACACACTGACGTCAGTGTGCAGCCGGGATCCTCCTCCATTGAGTCCCCTTGCTCATCAGTTCCACAGGAGAGGACTCGGGGAGGAAGCGTGCCGGGCGCACACACAGACGTCAGTGTGCATCCGGGCTCAGAGCGAGCAGAGGGGGAGCTAGGAGGAGATAAGTATATGGGCTGGGGGGGGGGGGGACTATTATTACTGAGGGGGGCTTATTACTAAGGGGGCTTATTATTATTACTGAGGGGGGGCTTATTATTAATATTACTGAGGGGGGCTTATTATTACTACTGAGGGGGCTTATTATTACTGAGGGCGGTTAATATTGTTACCGGGGAGGGGGATTAATGTTTCTATGGTGGTATTACTACTGAGGGGGTTAATATTACTAATTGGGGTCGTTATTTTTACTGGGGCCACTATTAGGGTCCCTATTAGGGCTCGTTCACACGGGTGTAATTGAATTTCGGTCGCACAAATACGCTGCGTATTTGCGCAATCAAAAATCGCTTATGCCTGTATATTTGCGTATGCAAAAAGGAATGCAGATGGGCCTACTGAAATGGTGCGCAAATATGCAGTGAATACACAGGTTTTTTGCGCATTCACCACGTATTTGCGCAGCCCATTCATTTCAATGGCCTATTGGGGTGCGTAGTACACAACAAAATAGGTCATGCTGTGTGAAAATATACATCATGTGAATGACTCATTGAAGTCAATGGCTTCTATTCACTGCATATTATGTACGCAAATACGCTTGTGTGAACAAGCCCTTATTATACAGTCTTAGGCCCCCTGCATACGGGCGGAAATTCCTTGGCAGAATTTCCGCCCGTGGAAGCTGCCATACGATTGCTTTGGAAAACGCAATCTTATGCAGACGGCCGCGATTTGTCTGCGCGAAATCTCACGTGGAAAACAAATCGAGACATGCTTTATTTCTGTGCAGGGCTCTGCGAGCCCCTCACAGAAATATCGCTCCACAGCCGCTGGCTCCGCTCTGCGCATGCGCCGGCTGGCCAGCAGCCGGCACATCACAGAGCGGAAGCAGGTGAGTGCCGCGCTGGTCCCTGCAGTGGCTCGGGTTGGGTCCCGCTGTGAGCAGCGGGATCCGACCCAGCCATCTGCGGGCTGCCTTACAATCGGCACTTTGAAGGTCACCATAAGCCTGATGTGGCCCTCGGTGAAAATGAGTTTGACACCCCTGCTCTACTGCTTCTCCTGGCAGATGGTAAAAATGGTGGTCTCTCCTTCTTCTTCTGTTCTTTCTAATCATTCTGGCTGCATTTGTACTCACTCATTAGATGTTCCACCTACCACCGCACTGGCTATTATAGATGTTTGCTTTGCTCCTCAACTAGACTTTCTCCAGGCCTGGAATAGACTGCCTAACCTCACCCACTAACTACCAGTTCATTTAATAAAGTGTAGTTAGGCTGGACTTCATTTAATAAGAAGAGAGAGTCAGGAAACTAAAGAGTTAGGTTTTTAGGCACCATCATAAATCGGTTAGTGATAGGCCCCCTGAGTGAGGGAGTGAGGGAAAAAAGGATGGGGCTTCTCTCTGTTTATTTTGTATTGCTCACTTTGCAATTGATAACAGGGTTAGAAGACGGAAGTGAAGAGCAGTATGTAGGAAGTACAGTGAATAAGTCACTCGGAGGGGAGAGTAGCCAAGATGGACACTGAGGAAGCCAGCAGATAGCCATGACCCAGCAGCTTCCTTCTCCTCTGTTCTGCTGTAATTAGAGACTTGTTATGTAAACGTTCAAAAAATCCTGTGTGCAGCAGCCCATAAATCCCCCCGGACAGACGCTAAGAGTGAGGGTTTATTTTTCCAAACCTGATGTCCGTTCAAGCCAGCTCTGCTTTCTACTGGACAACAACTTCAGACCAGAAGTAGAGAATCTTCATAGACGTTTGTGAGTACTCAAGAAACCTTGAGCACAGTGTTTCAGGAATGGCAAAACTGTTAGTGGGGGTTATAAAGGGTATTTTCTTGTCAGTTCTTTCTATGTAGCTCTTCCTTAGCCTAGATGCTGCCCCCTTAAAGTTTGTTTATCCATGTGTAAAGTGTTAAACAGTATATATGCAAGTTGTACATGCAATTTCTGGAGCATAAGCATAATACAGACAACCACAGGCTAAAAGTAAATTGTGTTCCTGTTATTTACCTACATACCTGTGTTAGTCTTATTTCGCTATCAACTGCCCTTAATCCAGGCACTGGCGTCACGATCACCTAATTCCATTAGTTGTCCAGATCCTGTTGTATATCTTCAACAGTGCACAAGATTACAAAGAGTTTGCTGGACTCATTGCCACCATGACAGAGCTCCTCAGCCACATTTTAGATACTGCTCAGAGAGTGCAGGCCTCCTCCTGCTTGTCAACTGTTGCAAGATCTGACCTCACAAACAGGATTGCCACTTCTGTGACCTTTTTGAGCATTTTTTTAAATTTAAGGGCCAGTGTCCCTGTTTTCAAAAATCGCCCAAGTAGGACAAAATTCAATCCTCTCTACTCTAGAGTCTAGAAAAGTCCTCTGGCAACTTGAAAATGTCAGAAACAGGGGAATAAGCAAGCCCCAGTGGTCTAAGCTTTGCAACCACTACTCCTGTTACTCCAGTTACTTCCGCTATGATGCCTCTAAGTCTACTGTCTTATCCAGGTCCCTCTTGGTTACCCCGCTACAAAGGAGAATTACACAGCCTGAAAGAGTTCCGCAGCAAGATGGTCGCTATGTTCAAATTGTATCCCCTAGCCGCAGAGCAGCAGGTAGAAATATTGATAAGACAGTTAGAGGGAGCAGCCACAAGAGAAGTTAAAACCTGGCCTAGGTCTCAGAAAAGAACTGTAGAGCAGATATTTGAGAGACTCCAAAATATTTTTGCAACCTGTACTGTTTCAGAAGTGAAAAAGCGATTTTTTTTTTTAATGGGAAGCAGCGCTCAGGGGAATCACTTTGAGACTATGCCCTATCTCTTCAGGAAGGAATGAAATCCATAATTCATGCTCATCCCCAAGAAGCTGACACTGCTGACGAAACACTACGGGAGCAATTTATTGAAGGTGTGATCTCTAAAGACATCCGGAGGCAATTGAGAATTTTAGCAGTCCAATACGCAGATAGCAGTTTCCTAGATTTCAAAGAGTTAGCCATAAGAGTGATGCATACAGAACCTACAGCTACAGAAATAGAGATTCCTGATACCTGTGAAGATCTACTTGGAGCAGTCAGATCCCTATCTCGTGCCAAAACACGAATTTCGTTCCAGACCACTTGCGCAACTGAATCTGAGAAGGATGAAGTCCCACAGAGCCAGCAAATGGAAACAATACAGAAACAACTGGCGGATATGGCGCAGGGTGTGGTAACTCTGAACGGATGGGGGAATTAGAGAGGCATGTTTCTGGTTCTGTCATCCGGGATCACTTGAAAGCCCCACATTGAATTCTCGTGAGCCTTCTCAGCCTCCTGCCGAAACATTCCAAAGACATAGGACCAACTCTCCTGGAGAAACCCAAATTGTTTCTGTATGCATTGCAGAGGTACAGGACACGCCTCCATGGAATGCCCAAGTTTAAATGGTTGTTTCCCGGGTACATGGAGCACCGCCCGGGAGGTAAGAAAGTAGCTCCTGCTTGGAATAACAAACAGTGGATGTCCAAATATGTTAGCCACTGCCCTGAAATCCTGATAACAGTAGAAGGCACTCTTAGACACCGGTTATGAAGTGACTATGGTACAAAAGGCACTTTTCAAGCAATACTGGGACCCCGCGGTTCTTGTGCAACCCCCAGAACACTTCTTGGATCTTATTGCCACCAATGACAAACCCGCACCAGTAATAGGGTATTAGGAACCCACTATTCTCATGAGACAGACCGAGCTAGTACAGCACTGGTGATTAATGTAGCAGAGAGAAATGCCCCGTACATGATCCTGGGAATGAATGTGCTCAGAAATTGTTTTGGAGAAATGCTCGAAACTCTCCAGAATCAAGTCTCCTCCACTTCCCAAGCCCAACAAAGGGTGGTGAAGAAGACAATTAAGGTTCTTTCCGCCCAGCAGAAATTCACAAATCCCAGAGGAAAAGTGGGAAGGATCAAGGACGTAAGACTTGTTGTCATACCACCCGGCACAGAGATGCTGTTGTGGTGCCAGACCAGACCTGGTTTGCAAGGAGAAGACTACCAGGCTCTTATTGAATTCAGCACCCTTTTCTGATAGCGGACAGACGTTTGGCAACTGTTTCCTCAGGTCGAGTGCCTGTTGGTGTCCTCAATACAGGTGACCTAGCTGTCACTCTAAAGAAATATTGTGCGGTAGCTTGTTTTCTTACTCTAGCCAGAGGATTCCTAGACTCTGATAGTCTTACACTTCTACAGGCCTCTCAGCAGACAGAGAAGGTGTCTTCTTCCAGTGAAGCACCCTGGTGGTCTAACCTTCATGTGGGCGCTTCTGAAACCTCCAGGAAACAAGAAGGAGTACTTGATATAGCTTGCCAAAACCACAGCAAGCATGCCACAGACTTCGGAAAAGTGAAAAACATCACTCACACTATCCCTACAAATGGTCATCCTCCTAGCAAAGCGAGATATCGTTCTTTAAACCCTTCTTCGTTTCAGACTTTGAAAGGCATGATTCAAGACATGAAAGACGCTAATGTGATCAGGGATAGCTATAGTCCATGGGCGGCTCCCTTAGTGTTAGTTAACAAAAAGGATGGAGGAATCAGATTTTGTGTAGGCTACCATAAGCTCAACAACATCACCCATGAAGACGCATATATGCTACCACGAATTGAAGAAACCCTTACCACTCTGGGCTCTGCTGCTAATTTTTCCACTCTTGATCTTACCAGCGGGTATTGGCAGGTTCCAATGGCAGAACTAGATCGTGAAAAGACTGCGTTTACTACACATGGGTCTATTTTAGTTCAATTGCATTCCTTTTGGTCTTTGTAACACTCCAGGAACATTTCAGAGACTTAGGGCTTTTACCCACTAGTGGTTTTTTTTAACGCTGCGATATTGCTGCATTATTTTCGATGGGACTTTCTAATGTTAAAATCGCATTGCACAGAAAATTGCAGAAGCACAACTTGCAATTTTTGTGCGATGCAATTTTAACATTAGAAAGTCCCATTCAAATAAATGCAGCGATATCGCAGAGTTAAAAAAAACGCTAGTGGGTAAAAGCCCTTATGGAAAGATGTCTGGGGCATAAGAATTTTGAAACCATTCTGCTGTACTTAGACAATGTCATTTTCTACTCCAAAACTTATGAAGAACACCTGGAACATTAAGATGAGATGTTTAAGATACTGATCAAGCACGGATTGAAAGTAAAACCTTCTAAGTGTAATTTCCTGCAGAAACCAGTTCACTCTCTGGGGACCTTTGTGGCCTTCACTGACAACAACCCCCTAGCTCACCTGAACACTGCCATATTGGTTGCCTTAGAGCAACGGTGGGTCTTCCGTCTTGCTAATTTCAACTTTACAATCAAGTTCCGCGCTGGAAGAAGTAACGATAACGCCAATGCGTTATCCCATTTGCCTTACACTAGAGACTGTACAGATGACGACAATGATCAATGGGAAGAAATAGAATTACCCGATTTCAGTGCCATCTGCTCATCTGAATACTCTTAAAGCCAAAGATGCTTTACCAGCAATACAGAAAGAAGATCAACAGTGGTTTACTCTGAAATCAGAAAGTCGAATCTTTGGTGAACTCCTAGACTACCTTTCTTCAGGCATCACCCCCAGAAGAATTAGACAAGGCCATCCAGATCGAAAACTACAGTGACTATAGTGACAAAGAAATAGACTGTTCCTCAGAAGAAATCTGTTATGTCGAAATTCTATTGACCCTGTTACCGATCACAGAGTGCAACAAATATTGATTCCCTGGCGAGATGCAAGTATGATTCTGACGGCTTATCATGACCAATCTGGACACTTTGGTGTACAAAAAACTGAAGCCACTATTCGTAGACATTTCTATTGGATTGGCATGCGAGCTGACCGAGAAATGGTGCCAAGATTGTATAGTATGCAAAACCCGAAGAAGAGTCAAAGCAGACCAAAGAGCTCCTCTACATCCCATCGAACCCATGTGACCCCTCGAGATTCTTGCCATCGACCATCTAAAGACTGAGCCCAGCAGAAATGGTTACAGCTACGTTCTCACCATGATCGATTACTATACAAAACACACCGTTGCTGTCCCCATGAAGGATGTGACTGCAAAAATCACTGCCCAGCTGGTTTGGAAGAATTTCCTAATTCCCTATGCCTGTCCAGAGAAGATCATGTCTGACAGAGGTGCCGCTTTTGAATCCCAACTGTTCCATGAGTTATATCAACTGTAACTGTATGGTTGTAAGAAGATGAGAACCACCACCTATTATCCTCAAGGAAATGGACTTTGTGAGAAAGCTAAACTATTCTTGGATTGTTGAGAACAATTCCTGCCGATGAAAGCGCCGACTGGCAAGCACTCCTACCAGAACTGATATTTACTTACAGCAACACACGCCACTGTTCTACGGGGTACACTCCAAACTACTTACTGTTTGGCTGGCCAGGAAGTTACCTGCAGATCCATTGTTAGGACTGGCAGGGGCAGATCAACAGGGGATCCCTACGCCAGCCCCTTGCTACTTGCCCCCTGGGCTAGGCCCCAGGACAACAACTGGGTGACGGTTCCTGCGCTGCACTAGTGACAGGGACCCCAAAGAAGAAGGGACAGGGAGACTGGTGGGTGAGCACTGCGTAGTTGACTGGAAGTGACGTACCTCTTAATGAGCGACTTGTGGAAAACTATGGATTCTCCACGTGTCCAGCAGTGCCAGCTTGTATGCCATAGGATTAATCACTCTGGTGACTGGAAAATGGCCTACAAATCGGGGAGCCAGCTTTAAAAATGGCACTTTAAGCTTTAGATTCTTGGAAGACAAGTATACCAACTTGCCCACAGAAAAAGGTTCAGAAATAGTATGTGTACCTTTACTCCTCCTTAGCACAGCACCCCTGGACTGCTCCAAGTTGGCATGCACCTTCTCCCACACCTCCTGCAGGTCCTAAACCCGAGTGTCTGCAGAAGGATTGTTAGAGGAAGAGAGGAAAGACACTGCGAAACTGGGATTAAAACCAAAATTACAGAAGAAGGAAGACATGCCAGACGCCGAATGTGTATGGTTTTTGATGGCAAATTCAGCCAACGCTAAATAATTGACCAAGAGACTCTGACAATCACTCGCGTACATTCTGAGGTACTGAACCAGTTCCTGGTTCATACGTTCCATCTGCCCATTAGATTCTGGGTGGAAGGCAGAGGAAAACGACAACCCGATACCGATATTCTTACAAAAAGCCCTCCAAAACCAGGCAACTAGAGATGAGCGAGCACCAAAATGCTCGGGTGCTCGTTGCTCGAGTCGAATGTTTCGTAATGCTCGAGAGCTCGTTTCGAGTAATGAACCCCATTGAAGTCAATGTGGGACTCGAGCATTTTTGTATGGGACTGATGCGCCGCATAGGTGATGACTTGTGAAACACCAGAAAACATCAGAAAGTCATGGAAACACCACAGAAACGGATAGGGAAGGGCAGGGGCAGCATGCATGGCTGCATCTCAGGCTCCCAGGTCCAACTATTATGGGACAAACCCCCATTAGCAAGGCACACGCGCTGGCACATCTTAGCCAAGCACCACACTACCTGCAACCAAGGACAATCACTGCCTGCAGGTGACACTGCTGCCTCTTCTCCTGGGTTACATGCTGGCATTGCAGTCCAACCCCCCCACACGACCCTGTGTCCACAGCGCACACAAAAGTTTCCCTGCGCAGTGTTCAGCTGCCCTCATGCCACACGCTCGCTTCATAGCCACACCACCCTCATGTCTATTTATAAGTGCGAACTGGATGAGGAGGAATCGGAGGCGCACACTGCAGAGGTTTGGCAGGGCCAGGCAGCAACCCTCTTTGAAAGTGTGGGTGATAGCCAACAATGCTGTTGAGAATTGATGATAAATTGACTTATGATCATCATTCCAATCCCGTGCCACCTCTGTCACAAAATTGTCAGGAGCCGCAAACGTGGGCATAAAGGGGACTCAGGTGCCAGCATTTCTACACATCTCCACAATGCAGCAATACTCTGTGTGGGAAGCACGTGAGCGGGCCCGGGGTCAGGCTCGGTCCCAGCCTCCACCTTGTGTGACCCAAGGTCCCGCGAGTTACATAGCAAAAGGGAAATCCATGTGTCCCCACACAATTCATTCTGGGTAGGTGTCAGATAGCTCAACACCGCAATGGGAAGTCTTTGAGTTCCTTGGGCTCGCCTATGCTGTCGGTGCACAAAGATGGTATTATACAGGAAGAAATCAGAGTGCCCAAACATGGCAGAGTTTCACCCCGCCAAGGACCTCGGCCCACATTTCTACCCTAGTCAATCAGTGTATTTGTGCCAGACAGGTAAAACACCGCAATGGGAAGTCTTTGTGCACCCACAGCATAGGTGAGCCCAAGGAACTCAAACATGGTATCACACATGAGGAAATCAGAGTGCCCAAACATCACAGTGTTTTACCCCGCCAAGGACATCGGGTCACATTTCTACCCTAGTCAGTCAGTGTATTTGTGCCAGACAGATAAAACACCGCAATGGGAAGTCTTTGTGCACCCACAGCATAGGCGAGCCCCTGGAACCCAAGGAAAGTATTACACAAAGAAATCAGAGCACCCAAACACGGCAGTTTCACCCTGCCAAGGACCTCGGCCTCGACTCACACCCTCATTAATTGTGGGCATAAAGTGGACTCGGATGCTAGTGCAGCTGTGAACGTCTCATTAATGCATTAACACTCCTTTTGTTTGGCCCAAACCAGTGTCTCAGATAACTGTGGTAACACGAGAGAAAATACATGTTGCCCAGCACTGATCCCCAGACCCCAAGCAGGAGGAGGAGGTGGCATAAGGCCGAGAAACCATGACCGAGGTAAGACCCGCCATACTCTGTGTGGGAAGTACGTGAGCGGACCCTGGGTCAGGCTCGGTCCCAGCCTCCACCTTGTGATATCCAGAAGAAGAATCCCGCAGCACACCAAAAAATGCGCAACAGCGCAGAGGTATTAAACAGAATATGCCAAGCCACCAGTGGGACTATGGACCTCCAGTCCCCAGGTCAAGCATCAGAAGAAAAGAAGTGGCAGCATCCATTGAGGGTTTTAAATTAAAATGTTGTAATTTTATTGCTCCATATCTAACAGACAGGTACAGCAACGTTTCGACTAATGATAGTCTTTATCAAGCCTGCTAGTAAGCCCACTACCCGGATCTTAAATAGTAATGGCAGATCATTGTGTGACCCAAGGTGCCGTGAGTTAAATAGCTATGGGAAATCCATGGGTCCTCACACACTTCATTCTGTGTAGGTGTCAGATAGCTCAACACCACAATGGGAAGTCTTTGAGTTCCTTGGGCTCATCTATGCTGTGGGTGCAAAAAGATGGTATTACACAGGAAGAAATTAAAGTGCCCAAACATGGCAGAGTTTCACCCCGCCAAAGACCTCGGCCTTGGCCCACATTTTTGCCCAAGTCAATCAGTGTATTTGTGCCAGATAGGTAAAACACCGCAATGGGAAGTCTTTGTGCACCCACAGCATAGGCAGACACCAGTAACACTTCTATAGCAAGAGTATAGGTGGACCCCAGTAACATTTCTATAGCAAGAGTATAGGCAGACCCCAAAAACATTTCTGTAACAAAAGTATAGGCGGACCCCAGTAACATTTCTGTAGCAAAAATATAGGCCAACCCCTCAAACCATTCAGTAGAAACTGCATAGGCGGACCCCAGTGACATTTCTGTAGTAAAAGTATAAGCAGACCCCTGTAACATTTCTGTAGCAAGAGTATAGGGAGACCCCAGTAACATTTCTGTAGCAAACGTATAGGTGAACCCCTCAAACCATTCAGAAGAAACTGCATAGGCGGACCCCTGTAACATTTCTATAGCAAGAGTATAGGCGGACCGCAGTAATATTTCTGTAGCAAAAGTATAGGAAGACCCCAGTAACATTTCTGTATCAAGAGTATAGGCGGACCCCAGTAACATTTCTGTAGCAAAAGTATAGGCGAACGCCTCAAACCATTCAGTAGAAACTGCATAGGCGGACCTCAGTAACATTTCTGTAGCAAGAGTATAGGGAGACCCCAGTAACATTTCTGTAGCAAAAGTGTAGGCAGACCCCTGTAACATTTCTGTAGCAAGAGTATAGGCAGACCCCAGTAACATTTCTCTAGCAAGAGTGTAGGTGGACCTCCGTAACATTTCTGTAGCAAAAGTATAGGGAGACCCCAGTAGCATTTCTGTAGCAAAAGTATAGGGAGACCCCAGTAGCATTTCTGTAGCAAAAGTATAGGGAGACCCCAGTAGCATTTCTGTAGCAAAAGTATAGGGAGACCCCAGCAGCATTTCTGTAGCAAAAGTATAGGGAGACCCCAGTAGCATTTCTGTAGCAAAAGTAAAGGCGAACCCCTCAGACAATTCAGTATAAATTGCATAGGCCGACCCCAGTAACATTTCTGTAGCAAAAGTATAGGCAGACCTCTGTAACATTTCTGTAGCAAGAGTATAGGCGGACCCCAGTAACATTTCTATAGCAAGAGTATAGGCGGACCCCAGTAACATTTCTGTAGCAAAAGTATAGGGAGACCCCAGTAACATTTCTGTAACAAGAGTATAGGCAGACCCCTGTAACATTTCTGTAGCAAGAGTGTAGGCGAACCCCTGAAACATTGGTGTTCCAAGAGTATAGGCGAACACCTGAAAAAATTTGGTTACCAAAAGTGTAGGCGAAGGCCGGAAAACTTAGTTAGATAACAGTATAGGCGAGAGCCAGAAAAATTGGTGTACCAAGAGTACAAGTGCACCCCTGAAAAATTGCTCAACCACGAGGGCATGTGAAACCCATAAACATTTTTTAAAGATACAGCTCGCTGTTGCTTAATTTGTAACAGAGCCTGAAGGGAGCCTTGTGAAAATAATTGGTGTCTGTTAAAGTATCAATACTTTTGAAACTTTGAAAAATTGTAAAACACTTTTAAACAGAGCCTTTTGGGCCGCAGAAAAATTGGCAGTTCAGCATGATGACATGCTGTTTTAAGAGGAGGAGGAGGAGTAATAATATCCGAGAGTGATTGACAAAGCTAATTCCCCCTTTTTTGTGGTGATAGAGGATGCATTTTTCTCCTGTTGCAGCGAAAAGAATCATTAGGTTACGCTTCTTTCCACCAGTGGGGAAGAGAAGTCTGGGGAAATCCAGCCTTTGTTCATCTTTATGAGTGTAATCATGTCGGCACTGGCAATTGACAGGCGGGTACACTTATCTGTGATGATTCCCCCAGCTGCACTAAACACCATCTCTGACAAGATGCTAGCGACAGGGCAGGCCAGCACCTCCAGGGCATACAGCGCAAATTTGTGCCACGTGTCCAGCTTTGACACCCAATAGTTGTATGGAGCAGAGGCATCACGGAGGACGGTGGTACGATCAGCTACATACTCCCTCACATCTTTTTACAGTGCTCTCTCCGACTCAGCCTTGACTAGGGAGTGGTGACACAGTCTTGCTGGGGAGCCATAAAGCTGGCAAAGGCCTTGGAGAGTGTTCTGCCTGCCTGCGCGGGACATGCTGCCTGACCCCCGCTCCTTCCCTGCTACTTGGCCCTCTGAACTGTGTCTTCTGCCACTAGCACTGTCAGATGGAAACTTTAGCATCACTTTTTCCACCAGGGCCCTGTGGTATTGCATCACTCTCGTACCCCTTTCCTCTTTGGGAATGAGAGTGGAAAGGTTCTCCTTATACCGTGGGTCGAGAAGGGTGTACACCCAGTAACCCGTGTTGGCCAGAATGCATCTAATGCCAGGGTCACGAGAAAGGCAGCCTAACATGAAGTCAGCCATGTGTGCCAGTACGCAACACATAGCTGTCCTCACTAGGAAGATGACTTTCAGGATCCTCTTGCTCTTTAGCCCATACACGCTGAACAGATGAGAGGCAAGCAGCATGCGTACCCTCTGCAGTGTGGCCAGCTGTCTCTTCCCCCTCCTCCTCCTCCCCCTCCTCCCTTTCCCCCTCCTCCTCCTCCAAAACGCGCTGAGATATAGACATGAGCGTGGTCTAGCTATCAAGCGACATACTGTCATCCCCTGTCTCCTGTTCCAACTGTGAAGCATCGGCCTTTATGCTTAGCAGCAAATTTCTCAGCAGGCAAAGCAGCGGGATGGTAATGCTAATGATTGCCGCATCGCTGCTCACCATCTGGGTAGACTCCTCAAAGTTTCTGAGGACCTGGCAGATATCTGCCATCCATGCCCACTCCACTGCCTCTTCCAACCTGTCCTGCTGATGCACTTGCCCCCCCCCCCCCTGAAGCCCTTTCCTCAGTAGGCTTAGCAAACCAGGTGGGGTCAGTCACCTCATCGTCCAGCTGCTCTTCCTCCGAATCCTCTGTGCGCTCCTCCCTCGGACTTACTGCCCCTACTACTACCTCACTGACAGACAACTGTCTCTCATCATCCTCATCCACAAAAAGCTCTTGAGACAGTTGATGGAAGTCCCCAGCCTCATCACCTGGACTCCGGGAACTTTCCAAAGGTTGGGCATCGGTCACGACAAACTCCTCAGGTGAGAGAGGAACCGTTTTTTCCCACTCATGGCAGGGACCAAAGGAAGAGTTCCTGGGAGTCTGCCTGCTCAGAATATGTCATTTTCATGGAGTGAGGAGGCTGGGAGGAAGGAGGAGCAGCCAGAGGATTCAGAGTTGCAGTCCCTAGGCCGGGAGTAGTGGACTGTGTAGAAGACTGGGTGGTCGATACATTGCTGGACGCATTTTCTGCCATCCACGACTGCTCGCACTGCTCTGTTTGTAATAAAGGTCTACCACGCGGACCCGTAAATTGTGATATGAAGCTGGGGAGCCCAGAAACTTGCCTCTCTCCTAATCCTGCAACAGCCGGCTGTGATTCACCACGCCCAGGAACTCGGCCTGTGCCAACACCCTCAATTGGACGCCCGCATCCTCGACCCTTACCCTTAATCCTCATCATGGCGGATTAAGAATAGAGCAGGGCCCAAATAAATTAACCCACTGTACAGCATTGACAACTGGGCCTTAATTCACTGCGCACAGAGACTTGTAGATAGTGGAGGCTCTATGCTGTGACTTGAAAAAATTAACCCGCTGTCTTGCGCTGATAACAAGGGGTAATTTACTGCTCGCTGAGACTTGTAGATAAGAGAGGCTGTATGGAGTGGGAGAAGACTCTAAAGCCAGTGGATAGTGCTGGTAACTGCGGCTATCTCAACCCCACCAAGGAAAGGGTTTTGTGAGACGCTCTGCACAGCGGCAGAGCTGAAATACTTTGCAGTGGCCCAGGAAGTATTACAGTACTGTTTAGCGGTGAGACCTCTGTCTAATGCACTGCAGACACAGAACGGTATAACTGAAGTCGTTTGCAGTAGGCTAGGAAATGTTAGAGTGCAGTTTCACTGTGAGAGCTGGTTGTACGGCCCTGCAGGCTGAGAACGCTATTACTGAAAGGCTGGGAACAGGCCTAGATGCGTAATACAAAAATGGATACACTGCTGCTCCCAGCCAGCCACAACTATAATGCACACGGTGAGATGTAGCACTAAGAAGGACTGTTAGGGTTCTTGTACAGAGGATCAGGAGGACTGTGAAACTTTCCCTATGTAAGTAGCTGTGTTCCTACACTCTGCCTTATGCACTGCACACACAGAACAGTATAGCTGAAATGGCCTGCACAGCCCTAGATGCTGAAAAAAAGAAATTGGTGCACTACTGCTCCCAGCCAGCCACAACAGTAATACACACCATGAGGAGTAGCCCTAAGAAGGACCGTTGGGGTTCTTGACGATAGAATCCTACTCTAACACTGTCCCTATATCAGCAGCAGCACTATCCCTAACCTCTGCCAGCATGTGTCTGAGGCGAACCACGGGCGGGACCAGTTTAAGTACTCAGCAGTCACTACTGTGGGGGGGAAGAGGGCTGGCACGTCACAGCAGGAAGTGGTAATGCCTTCCCCGCATGTCTATTGACTAGAAAATGGCGCTAAACATGCGGGGAAGGAAATGCAATGGGTGATGTTCGACTCGAGTAACGAGCATCTCGAGTACCCTAATACTCGAACGAGCATCATGCTCGGACGAGTGTGCTCGCTCATCTCTACAGGCAACAAATTGGACTCCCCGGTCGGAAACAATATTCTTGGGGACCCCATGCAGGCACACAACCTCCTTGATAAATATGGTGGCTAACTCAGGAGCGGACGGAAGCTTCTTAAGAGCAGTAAAATGCACCATCTTGGAAAATCTGTCGACGACCACCAAGATGACCGAGCACCCCTGGGACTCGGGCAAGTCGGTAATAAAATCCCTTAACAGATGGGTCCATGGTCTGTCCACAACGGGAAGAGGACAAAGTGGACCTTCAGGACGTCTCCGTACACCCTTCCCTCGGGCACAAGTGGGGGATAGGTGGTGGTGTTTTTGTGGGATAACCCTCTTAATTTTGTCATAATCCAGCAGGAAAAAAAATGTGGTATACTTCATCACTTCTCATGTAGAATACAGTGCCTCACCAAGTAGGACTAAAGTTATAATGGCTATGGATCTGCAATCAAGACCAATAGAAACCCATTACAGGAGCCATGCACTTAGCAATTCTGGGTGCATAATTTCAATTTTAGTTCTAATAGTAGAAATTGTCCATACAACTGCTATGGTGTACATCGTATCCTAAAAAAATGCATACACACTTAAACAACCATTAGCTCACTCACTCATTGGGGGAAATAAATCAAAGCTGGTGCAAAGGAAAACTGGTTTAGTTGTCCATAACAGCCAATCAAATTCCACCTCTGGAGAATGAAAGCAGAAACTTGGTTGCTTGCTATGAGCAACTAAGTTAGCTTTTCTTTGCGCCAACTCTGATTTATCTTCGCAGCTTAATTTTCACTCCTTTTCATGCTTAACCAATCAGAAATATCGGACAAAGCTAAACTAAGCTTAAACCAAAGGAAATTTATCCTAAAGTGCTAATGGAATTTTGAAAATGCAGTTGGAAGTGCAAAGACATTTTTGGGCAGAGTTTCATACAAATCCTCCTATATGACTTACTATTATTCAAATTAGAGATAAGTTTGAAGCAGATGGAACTGTTCAGAATGTCCACAAGAAACGTTTCAGAAGGCCACAGACATTGATGAGCCCAACAAGGCAAGAAAGGTGGATGGACAAGTATCTCCAGAGTCCAAGAAAATCCATGTGGCAAGCGGGTAGCGCAACAGAATCTCAAAATCATGTGTCAATCACATTCCGTAGCACCATCATTGCAAAGTTACATTCCAAGAAGTACTCTGTGCCCTCAACGAAGACGATCTAGACTGGAGAGTGCAATTTTGCAAGTGGTACTTGGCGAGAAGTGCAGAGGATGCACAGTTTCCAAATAAGATTGTTTGGAGCAATGAGGCTACATTTATGTTAAATGGCTCAACTAACCACCACAATTGAACCTACAGGGGACCTGAGAATCCGCATGTTATAGAGGAACATCATGCCACGAATAACAATGTGGCACGGCTGATCAACGCAGGGATTAATTGGACCATTGTTTTTTGATGCTAGGGTGACTGGTGCTGTATGCAGGACATGTATTAGAGACAGTGGACAGATAGTCAGTTATGTTTTAGAGGAATGGTGCTGAGGTATCGCAGGAAGAGATTTATAAGTGGGTGACATCAGCGAAGAGATGGTATTGGAGGCCAAATTTGTGGATGGTTTGTCCTATTGAGGCTGGGTAGATAGAGAAGAGAAAGTGACCAAGGACAAAACCCTGGGAGACCCAGAGAACGAGAGCAAGTGGACAGGAGGTAGAGACAGCAAAGGAGATGCTGAATGAGCGGTCAGAGAGATAGGAGGAGAACCGGAAAGAGCAGTTTCCTTTAGGCCGATAGAGCGGAGCATAGTGAGGAGGAAGCCATGGTCAACAGTGTCAAATGCAGCTGATTGGTCAAAGAGGATTAATAGACTTCGCCGTCATTAGGTCTTTTGTGAAGGCAATTACGGTTGAGTGTATGGGGCGGATGCTGGACTGGAGAGGGTCGAGGAGAGAGTCATCAGAGAGGAAGCGTGTGAAGCAGGAATAAAGTTCAAGTCCCCTATGGGGACTAAAAAAAAGTGTAAAAGAAATATTTTAGACTTTTCATGTAAAAGTCTGAACTATTGAAGTATCACAATATTTATCCCATACGGTGAAGGACAGAATGCCAGAATTGCGATATACATATAAATATATTTTTTATATATATATCCCACCTCCTGAAAAATGTGAATAAAAAGTGATCAAGAAGATGGATGTTTCTCAAAATGGTAGCAATAAGAACTACAGCTAACACTGCTAAAAAAAACATGCCCTCACACAGCCTAATCAACAAAAAAAAGACTGTTACGAGTCTCAAAATATGGCAATTTTTATTTTTAAAGAAAAAATGTTATTTACTTTTTAGGAATAGAAAAAACATTAAAAACTCTATAAATTTGGTATCACCGTAATCATACTGGCATATGTCAGATTTACTGCATTGTGAACACTAAAAGTTAAACAAGCCGAAAATGGCATAAATTGCATCTTTTTCTCATTTTTCCACACTTAAAATTTTTTTTTAAGTTTTTCTATAAAATATATTAAATGGTACCATTAAAAAACCCAACTTGTCCTGAAAAAAAGGCCCTCATACGGCTTTGTCAATTGAAAAAGTAAAACGTTATGGCTCCTGGAAGGCAGGGACTAAAAAACAAATAAAAAAAAAGAAAAATCTCTGTTCCTAAAGTGGTTAAATAAATCTAAGGGCTTATTTCGACGACCGTATATCGGCTTGGTTTTCACTCCGAGCCGATATACGGTGTCCTTGTCTGCAGGGGGGGTGGGGGATGGAAGAGCCAGAAGCAGGAACTGAGCTCCCGCCCGTTCCCCACCCCTCGCCACTATTTGCAATGGGAGGGGTGGGATGGGGCGGAGCTAAGCGGCAGGACTTAGTCCCTTCCCTCGTCCCGCCCCTCCCATTACAAATAGTGGCGAGGTGCGGGGAAGGGGCGGGAGCTCAGTTCCTGCTCCTGGCTCTTTCATCCAACACCCTTCCCCCTGCAGACAAGGACACCATATATCGGCTCGGTTTTCACGCCGTCTAAATAAGCCCTTATGCATATGTCCTCCATGTATTAGAATTTACGGAGCCACATTTTTTTTTGCTCCTTCACCCGGCCTTCAGGTACTTTATGTCCTCATATTCACATCCACGTTGTTAATAGTGTGATATCAATGATCCAGATTTATTTAACCCTTCGTTAATAGAGATGAGCGATCTCCAAAACGCTCGGGTGCTCGTTACTCGAGACGAATTTTTCGCGATGCTCGACGGTTCGTTTCGAGTAACGAACCCCATTGAAGTCAATGGGCGACTCGAGCACTTTTGTATATCGCCGATGCTCGCTAAGGTTTTCATTTGTGAAAATCGGGGCAATTCAAGAAAGTGATGGGAACGACACAGAAACGGAAAGGGCAGGCGAGGGGCTACATGTTGGGCTGCATTCAAGTTCCCAGGTCCCACTATTAAGCCACAATAGCAGCAAGAGTGGGCCCCCCCCCAACAACTTTTACATCTGAAAAGCCCTCATTAGCAATGCATACCTTAGCTAAGCACCACACTACCTCCAACAAAGCACAATCACTGCCTGCATGACACTCCGCTGCCACTTCTCCTGGGTTACATGCTGCCAAATCCCCCCCCCCCACGACCCAGTGTCCACATCTCACACCAAACTGTCCCTGCCCAGCCTTCAGCTGCCCTCATGCCACGCCACCCTCATGTCTATTTATAAGTGCGTCTGCCACAGGAAAAGCAGGCACACACTGCAGAGGGTTGGCACGGCTAGGCAGCGACCCTCTTTAAAAGGGGCGGGGCGATAGCCCACAATGCTGTACAGAAGCAATGAGAAATCCAATCCTGTGCCACCTCCATCTGGAGCTGCACATGTGGGCATAGCAATGGGGAACCTATGTGCCACACACTATTCATTCTGTCAAGGTGTCTGCATGCCCCAGTCAGACCGCTTTTTTTTATATATAGTCACAGGCAGGTACAACTCCGCAATGGGAATTCTGTGTGCACCCACAGCATGGGTGGCACCCTGGAACCCAACGGCGGTACATAAAAATATCCCATTGCATTGCCCATCACAGCTGAGGTAGTATTGTCATGTTTAATGCAGGTGGGCTTCGGCCCACACTGCATGCCCCAGTCAGACTGGGGTTCTTTAGAAGTGGAAACAGATGCATTTACAACTCCCTGTGGACCCACAGCATGGGTGGGTGCCAGGAAGCCACCGGCGGTACATAAATATATCCCATTGCATTGCCCAACACAGCTGAGGTAGTAATGTCATGTTTAATGCAGGTGGGTTTCGGCCCACACTGCATGCCCCAGTCAGACTGGGGTTCTTTAGAAGTGGAAACAGATGCATTTACAACTCCCTGTGGACCCACAGCATGGGTGGCTCCCTGGAACCCACCGGTGGTACATAAAAATATCCCATTGCATTGCCCATCACAGCTGAGGTAGTATTGTCATGTTTAATGCAGGTGGGCTTCGGCCCACACTGCATGCCCCAGTCAGACTGGGGTTCTTTAGAAGTGGAAACAGATGCATTTACAACTCCCTGTGGACCCACAGCATGGGTGGGTGCCAGGAAGCCACCGGCGGTACATAAATATATCCCATTGCATTGCCCAACACAGCTGAGGTAGTAATGTCATGTTTAATGCACATGGGTTTCGGCCTACACTGCATGCCCCAGTCAGACTAGGGTTCTTTAGAAGTGGACACATGTAGTTACAACTCCCTGTGGACCCACAGCATGGGTGGCTCCCTGGAACCCACCGGCGGTACATAAATATATCCCATTGCATTACCCATCACAGCTGATGTTATGTCAGCTGTAATGCAGGTGGGCCAAAAATTTATTGGATTACACTGTAGGCGAGGGCCCACAAAAATTGGTGTACCAACAGTACTAATGTACCTGAGAAAAATTGCCCATGCCCAACCGAGAGGGCAGGTGAAACCCATTAATTGCTTTGGTTAATGTGGCTTAATTGGTAACTAGGCCTGGAGGCAGCCCAGTTAAAATAAATGGTTGAGGTGAAAGTTTCAACGCTTTAATGAGCATTGAAACGTATAAAAATTGTTTAGAAAAATTATATGACTGAGCCTTGTGGGCCTAAGAAAAATTGCACGTTCGGCGTGATTACGTGAGGTTTCAGGAGGAGGAGCAGGAGGAGGATGATGAATATTATACACAGATTGATGAAGCAAAAAGGTCCCCGTTTTGGATGGTGAGAGAGAACGATGCTTCCATCCGCGGGTGCAGCCTACGTATTGCTTAGGTATCGCTGCTGTCCGCTGGTGGAGAAGAGAAGTCTGGTGAAATCCAGGCTTTGTTCATCTTGATGAGTGTAAGCCTGTCGGCACTGTCGGTTGACAGGTGGGTACGCTTATCCGTGATGATTCCCTCAGCCACACTAAACACACTCTCTGACAAGACGCTAGCCGCAGGACAAGCAAGCACCTCCAGGGCATACAGCGCGAGTTCAGGCCACGTGTCCAGCTTCAACACCCAGTAGTTGTAGGGGGCAGAGGCGTCACCGAGGACGGTGCTGCAATCGACTACGTACTCCCTCACCATCCTTTTACAGTGCTCCTGCCAACTCAGCCTTGACTGGGGACCGGTGACACAGTCTTGCTGGGGAGCCATAAAGCTGTCAAAGGCCTTAGAGAGTGTTCCCCTGCCTGCGTTGTACATGCTGCCTGATCTCTGCGCCTCCCCTGCTACCTGGGCCGCGGAAATGCGCCTTCAGCCACTAGCGCTGTCGGATGGGAAGTTTACCATCAGTTTGTCCACCAGCGCCCTGTGGTATAGCATCATTCTCGAACCCCTTTCCTCTTCGGGAATGAGAGTGCAAAGGCTCTCCTTATACCGTGGATCGAGCAGTGTATACACCCAGTAATCCGTAGTGGCCAGAATGCGTGTAACGCGAGGGTCACGAGAAAGGCATCCTAACATGAAGTCAGCCATGTGTGCCAGGGTACCTGTACGCAACACATGGCTGTCCTCACTCGGAAGATCACTTTCAGGATCCTCCTCCTCTGGCCATACATGCTGAAAGGATGACAGGCAAGCAGCATCTGTCCCCTCAGCAGTGGGCCAAGCTGTCTCTTCCCCCTCCTCCTCATGCTCCTCCCCCTCCTCCTCAACGCGCTGAGATATAGACATGAGGTTGCTCTGACTATCCAGCGACATACTGTCTTCCCCCGCCTCCGTTTCTGATTCCAAAGCGTCTGCCTTTATGCTTTGCAGGGAACTTCTCAAGAGGCATAGCAGAGGAATGGTGACGCTAATGATTGCAGCATCCCCGCTCACCATCTGGGTAGACTCCTCAAATTTTCCAAGGACCTGGCAGATGTCTGCCAACCAGGCCCACTCTTCTGTAAATAATTGAGGAGGCTGACTCCCACTGCGCCGCGCAAGTTGGAGTTGGTATTCCACTATAGCTCTACGCTGCTCATAGAGTCTGGCCAACATGTGGAGCGTAGAGTTCCACTGTGTGGGCACGTCGCACAGCAGTCGGTGCACTGGCAGATTAAACCGATGTTGCAGGGTCCGCAGGGTGGCAGCGTGCGTGTGGGATTTGCGGAAATGTGCGCAGAGCTGGCGCACCTTTCCGAGCAGGTATGACAAGTGGGGGTAGCTTTTCAGAAAGCGCTGAACCACCAAATTAAAGACATGGGCCAGGCATGGCACGTGCATGAGGCTGCCGAGCTGCAGAGCCGCCACCAGGTTACGGCCGTTGTCACACACGACCATGCCCGGTTGGAGGCTCAGCGGCGCAAGCCAGCGGTCGGTCTGCTCTGTCAGACCCTGCAGCAGTTCGTGGGCCGTGTGGCTCTTCTCTCCTAAGCTGAGTAGTTTCAGCACGGCCTGCTGACGCTTGCCCACCGCTGTGCTGCCACACCGCGTGACACCGACTGCTGGCGACGTGCTGCTGCTGACACATCTTGATTGCGAGACAGAGGTTGCGTAGGAGGAGGAGGAGGGTGGTTTAGTGGAGGAAGCATACACCCCCGCAGATACCACCACCGAGATGGGGCACGCAATTCGGGGGGTGGGTAGGACGTGAGCGGTCCCAGGCTCTGACTCTGTCCCAGCCTCCACTAAATTCACCCAATGTGCCGTCAGGGATATGAAGTGGCCCTGCCCGCCTGTGCTTGTCCACGTGTCTGTTGTTAAGTGGACCTTGGCAGTAACCGCGTTGGTGAGGGCGCGTACAATGTTGCGGGAGACGTGGTCGTGCAGGCCTGGGACGGCACATCGGGAAAAGTAGTGGCGACTGGGAACCGAGTAGCGTGGGGCCGCCGCCGCCATCATGCTTTTGAAAGCCTCCGTTTCCACAAGCCTATACGGCAGCATCTCTAGGCTGATCAATTTTGCAATGTGCACGTTTAACGCTTGAGCGTGCGGGTGCGTGGCGTCGTACTTGCGCTTGCGCTCAAACTGTGGCGCTAGCGACGTCTGGACGCTACGCTGAGAGACATTGCTGGATGGGGCCGAGGACAGCGGAGGTGAGGGTGTGGGTGCAGGCCAGGAGACGGTACTGCCTGTGTCCTCAGAGGGGGGTTGGATCTCAGTGGCAGGTTGGGGCACAGGGGGAGAGGCAGTGGTGCAAACCGGAGGCGGTGAACGGGCATCGTCCCACCTTGTGGGGTGCTTGGCCATCATATGCCTGCGCATGCTGGTGGTGGTGCCTCCCCAGCTGATCTTGGCGCGACAAAGGTTGCACACCACTGTTCGTCAGTCGTCTCTGTGAAAAACTGCCACACCGTAGAGCACCTTGACCTCTGCAGGGTGGCATGGCGCGAGGGGGCGCTTTGGGAAACAGTTGGTGGATTATTCGGTCTGGCCCTGCCTCTACCCCTGGCCACCGCACTGGCTCGGCCTGTGCCCACACCCTGACTTGGGCCTCCGCGTCCTTGCCCGCATCCACGTCCTATAGGCCTACCCCTACCCCTCAGCATGCTGTATTACCAGTAGTGCAGAAACAGAACGCTGTAATTAAATGTGCCGCTTATTGGCCTGTGGTTGGAGGCTGACTTCGTTTACTGAACCCCAGGAAATAATTTGGCGCACGCCAGCTGTAACACTTAGCTGGCTGCGTATTTATTTGCAAAACTACTACCCCCAGCAGACACGGACCCAGAACACTGAGCACAGTGACAGGCAGGCCAAATAGATTTTTTTACAATATTTTTTTCAAAAGGACCACTGCGTATATTCAATCTATAATATATGTCTTCTGGCCCTGCCTACACAATTCTGTCCCTGGAGTATTACTGCAGGGCGCAATGCTCTGCACGGCCGATATACCAAAAAAAAAAATGTGCAACACTGCTAAAAGCAGCCTCCACAGTACTGCACACGGTTAGATGTGGCCCTAAGAAGGACCGTTGGGGTTCTTGAAGCCTACACTCACTCCTAACACTCTCCCTATAGCAGCTCCGGCACCAACAGCACTGTCCCTCAGCTATCTCACAACGCATCTGTGGCGAGCCGCGGGAGGGGCCGATTTTTATACTCGGGTGACACCTGATCTCGCCAGCCACTCACTGCAGGGGGGTGGTATAGGGCTTGAACGTCGCAGGGGGAAGTTGTAATGCCTTCCCTGTCTTTCAATTGGCCAGAAAAGCACGCTAACGTCTCAGAGAGGAAAGTGAAAGTAACCCGAACATCGCGTGGTACTCGTCTCGAGTAACGAGCATCTCGAACACGCTAATACTCAAACGAGTATCAAGCTCGGACGAGTACGTTCGCTCATCTCTATTCGTTAACATTCGGCAGTTATTCAAAGTCAGATGCCACATTTTATGCCGAAAACCACTTTGGCTCAGGCTGCACTCAGCTGAATGAGATGATTAGTGATCCTGCACTGAGCAGTGGGTTGGACCCGATGACCCTGGAAGTCCCTTCCAACTCTACCAGTCTATGATTCTAATTTAATGCAAGACATCCGTGGTGTCTGTGTGCTAACAGTGTGAGATCACCCGCCCAAGGTCATTTAACCTTTTGAAAATGCCTATTTTATTTAAATTAGTAAAAAGGTAGCTGACCACTCGTTTTTATGTCAGTTTTTAAAGTCCAGAACCATTTTGGACCATCTCAGACTTGACTGAATTTAATGCAGGATATCCCTACCTAAGTACTGGCTTTGTGATATCAGCGGCCAAAAGGTATTTAACGTTTTAACCCATGAGTTACCTATTGAAATCCATGACAAGTAACTACCTACCCACTTTGGCGCCAGTTTTTATGTCTGGAACCACTGGCATAATTATAGGGGATGCAATTGTACCCTGGGCCCAAGAGCCTTAGGGGGCCCATAAGGCCTCTCTTCACTATATAGGGAGCCCAGTGCTATGAATAAAGCATTACAGTTGGGGGCCCTGTTACAGGTTTTGCATCGGGGCCCAGAGCTTTAAGTTACACCTCTGCGTTAAGAAGTTAAGAGAAGTTGGGGGGGGGGGGCAAGATGAACTTTTGCACCCGGGCCTATGAGCCTTTAGCTACGTCCCTGTCTGAAACCACTTTGAACCATCCTGACTTGACAGAATGTCATATGGGGCAACCCTTTTATGTGTGAACCCAGTGAGATTAGTAATCCACTGTCATTTTACCCTTTGAAAATACCCATCACTTAGTTAAATCAGTAAAAAGTAGCTGTCTGCCCACTTTGATGCCATCTTTTATATCCAGAACCGCTTTGGAACTCTATGAACCACTATGTCCAGCTTGGACTCAACTAAGTTTGATGTGGGATATCCCTGAGTATGGCCAGCGTAAGCAGTTTCCCAAATTAATGTAACCTTTTAACTTACTCTCTTGGTTGCCCAATTTGATGCCCATTTTGTGCCACTTATTTCCAGGCTGCTTTGAACTTTATTCTCCTTTAAAGCAGCGCAGTGAATGTAGGAGATTACTACAAGAACTTCTGCACAGTTACTAGTAAAACTCCATGACTTGTGCCTAGGAGGACACTCAGCCTGTATAGTGGCGGGCCTGGGGGCCGGGACCGGGTGACAGGTGACAGCCCGGAGGAGGGGCTCCGCGTGTCATCACAGCTTGCTAAGTGCCGGGATCTCCAGTCCTTCTGCCCGGCGTCCTGCTGCTCAGCTCCCACATCTCACCGACCCAGCCGGGGAAGGCAGCGCCTGCAGATGCGTGTGCAGCATGCGGACCTCCGGGCTGTCTCCCCTGCCCCGGGCCACCGCCGTGCTGCTGCTGCTGCTGGGGGCCGCTGCTGTGTGCACAGGTAACTCTGGGGACGGGGCTGAGTGGCATATATACCTATATGCTGTGCATGCATGTATTACACAGGGATGCCATTTATATATAGCACATGCATATACACTATATAGTACGTGTGTATAAAGTAACCCTGTATAGTTATGTACTCTATAATGTATCCATATATCATAAATGTGAGGATAGTACGTGCATATGTATACTCTATTCGTGATTGTTGCATATATGGAGAGTATGCCCAATTGTAGTATAAGTATGTATAGTGTATTCATGTATAGTTCATGTATGCATACTGTATCCATGTTTAGTACCCTTATATAAAGTGTATCCCAGTATAGTAAATGAATGTGTAATCTTGTATAGCACATGAAAAAAATATAACATCTCTGCACAGTGTTTATATGTGTGTATGTATATATAACATTACAGTATTCCTCTGCAACACATGGATATATAGTATATCTCTGTTCACCTTATATATATTATATGAATTTATAATCTATATAATATATACATACATCTGTGTGCATATATATATATATATCTCGCAGGGATACATTATATGTACAATAACTATACATGGAAGCATATATACATGCACAATATAGGGATATACTATATATTTATGTACTATATAAGGATACTATATGTATATATACATATAAACTATACATTAAGACACTATATATATATATATATATATATATATACACACACACACACACAAAGTGAACAAGGATATACTGTATGTACACATGCTGTAGCAGGATACATATATATGAAATGTATACAGTATATCCCTGTTCATATCATGTGTGTGTGTGTATATATATATATATATATATATATATATATATATATAGTGTGTCTTAATGTATAAGTGTATAAGTCACATATATATTTATAGTATCCTTATATAGTGCATATATATATATATATATTTATATATGTGTGTTTCCATGTATAGTTCTACTACATATAATGTATCCCTGCAAGGTATATATGTGTGTGTATGTGATATAGATTATAGATTCATACACTATAAACAGATGTTATACAATATACTGTATATCTTTTGTAAATTTTCATGTATCAGATACGTAATACTCTGCAGGATATTATATATATTCCACAAATACATGACTACAATCCATTCATCTATATATAAGCTATCTGTAGGTATGTGAATAGGTGTGATATAATTGGCACATATACAGTGTAAATACGTTATATATATCATTCTCATGTGCAACTTATAAAGAACTCCACCATATATAGTACATAATTAGTGACTTCCGTTTGTCAGAAGCCCCCTGTGTCATACTCATTTCTTCCCTACAACCTTCCTATTACTCTGTGGATTGATCTATGAGTATACCTTGCATTTCATATCTGCTTACCCCAGCTACTAATGTGATCGGCATCTGCCAATATATCAATGTACAGTAAAGCAGCAATAACAGAGAATTTCCAGTTTCCTAGAGTCCTCAATGCAAATTCAATTACGTCATACAAAAATTGAAGAGTAGGGGGATAGTTTGTTTTATACTTAAATTTGATATTCAAGAGTCTAGGAAAGCTGGGTGAGAACAGTAATAGGCACTTTACTTGGGAGTAGAGATGAGCGAACGTACTCGACCACGCCCCTTTTTCGCCCAAGCGCAGCGATTTTCGAGTACTTCCGTACTCGGGCGAAAAAATTCGGGGGGCGCCGTGGGTGAGTGGGGGGTTGCAGCGGGGAGTGGGTGGGAGAGGGAGAGAGAGAGGGCTCCCCCCTGTTCCCCGCTGCTACCCCCCGCTCCACCGCGCCTCCCCCTGCCCCCTGGCGCACCCGAGTACTTTTCGCCCGAGTAGTGAAGTACTCGAAAATCGCGGTGCTCGATTGCGAAATCGCCCTTACCGAGTACGTTCGCTCATCTCTACTTGGGAGCTATAATAGTTGTCACCCTGCCTTACCAGAAACAGATAGAACTTAGAGGTTAGCCAACCTAGTAAGCCTTAATATCTGATTGGTGGGGATCTGACACTCAGGATCGCTGACAATCAGCTGATTAAAGTGGCCAAGGCGCTTCTACGAATGTTGCTGCCTCGTTAATGTTTGCATTTGAGCATAAATGTGAAGTACTACAAGCTTGGCCAATTCAATTAAATAGGACAAACCTGTAGTACTCAGAATAGCCACTAGGTTGGATAACCCTTAAAGAGGATGTGCCAAGATGCACAGCCTCTTAGGTCTCATGTCCACCAGCAAAATTGAATTACGGATTCTGTGGGTGAAATCCATATTCAGTTTTGCCCATAGGGAATCATTGGCCATCCGCAGTCAATGAAATTGAATTTTGCACGTGCGGATGGCATTTTAATCTATTTGCGTTTTTCACGCGCAGGAAAAAAATGCAGCATGCTCCATTTTACCGCAGATTCCGTGCTACTATATATAGGTGGGGACATGAGGCCTTAGAGGCTGCAGGGCTCAGGACAATCAGCTGGTTGTCCCAAGTCCCACTTTCAGCACCTCTAGCTGCTGTGGATATAGTAGTATTATGGTATGGTCATTAACGTGAATGGCAGACCTGTAACCCCAAGACGGCAGTTGGTCTCCCAGGATGGGAATAGTTTTCTTTGAGTGACTCTTAATTCTGGGACATGAAGGAAGCGTTTAAGCGGGATACCCTGCTCTATGATATTCATAAGTCCTATATATGAACTGACATCCTATATGAACTGGGGATGTCATCTTGGCATAATCCGTTTAAGAAATGGCTTAAAGGGGTTGTACCAAGTTCATAAATTATTCCCTATCCTCAGAATAGGGGATAGCTTGCTGATCGTTGGTGACTCACCGCTGAGACCCACACCAATCCTGAGAACAGGGGTCCCATGTCCCTTGCGGACTGTCACTGCTGGAGTTATTTCTTTCCCCCCACAATGCTATCAGAATGAATGGAGCACTGCATGATCATATACAGCCGTAGCTTTCTTCATTTTAATGGGGCTAACTGAAATACCCAAATGCTTGCCGTTCGGCTATATCCACAGTCCCATTGAAAATGGACGGAGCATTAGTGTGTTTGCGTTTATAGTGCTCCATTCAGTCTTCTCACTGCAGGGTGTGCAGTAACCCCACAGTGGAGGACAGGGAACACGGGACCAACGTTCTTGGGAACAGTGAGGGTCTCTGCAGTTAGACCCCCACTGATCAACAAGTTATCCCCTATCCTGTGAATAGGGAATATAGGTGATAACTTGTGGCCCTGGTGCAATACCTTTCGGAGAATTCTCAACTTGCAGTAGAAGACCTCTTAATGACTCAAAGAGTTTAAAGGGAATATACTTCAAAGGTAATCAGTTTACACAAGCACAGATATGTTGACACAAACATAAGTATACATGAAAACATATATATGTCAGTATGTGTGTATATATATATATATATATATATGACACTTTCTATCTGCCTTTTATATACCATCTGTATTAAGCACAAGTAACAGATTGCATTACGCTAGTGTGGACTGGCATGATCTAGCTGGCATTAGTCAATTCATCAGCATTAGGCTTTCTACGTGCCTGCTTACGGGTGTGGGGGGTGGGGATTTTGGTCCGTAGGTGACTGCAGCTGGTGGCAGCGGTCAGTTTTATTTTTCATGCATTTCAGGTAATTTGATGAAACCTGTCAAGTAATGTTGTCATTACTGAATATTTGTTACGTGAACATTGTGTTTGAGGCTTTACCGGTGAGCATGATTAAATCTACTGCTGTGGGGTGAACTCTGAGCCCTAGTGTAATCTTCTTAAGGGAGAGAGCTTCTAAAAAAAGGTCAGAAATACCCGTGCACGGATCTGCATTTGATAGACGTGTGGTTATATGTACACACTGACCTCATGTATCAAATCATGGGGTGTGGTTAATACATTGCAAACTTGTAACATATGGTTCACCTCAAGTTATTTGCTTCCCCACCACCAAAATAATCATGAAATAAATAGACATTCATTTCAAACGTTTTCTAGTTATGCTAAATATATAAAGTGCCATTATAATTGGCATAGCAATAAATATATTAACACCTGACTTCTTGCAATGAATAGAGGCTGCACACGTCTGTTATTGCTCCAATGCATTTAAAAAAATGAAGCAATAAGCTCCTACCGTTTTTTGTTCACAGCTCCTCTCTTGACCTATGTGTTTCTGTGGTTACCAACCACAACGAAACACTGCATAGATGTTAACTAATGTAACAGACGCCCTGCACATTTAACCAGCCCTAGTTGAACCTTTTACAGTATAGCGGGTAATATGACAGAGAACGGTTCACTCGTTCTGTATTGCACTACGGCTTACCTGCTATCTCTATCACATTACATGCTGTTAACAGGTTCACCTAGGGCTGAATGGATGTGTAGGGCACCTGTCTAATTTCTTACATTGACAGAAGTGCTCAGTTACCGTACGAAATAAGCTAATGTGACAGTCATTACTCATTTACTCAACTCTAATTAGGAGAGCACTGCCTGTTGACAGGGACACTGATGGAGTGAGGGGTTGGGTGACTGCAGAATTCATTGCTTCCTTTCTGTGCACTGTTGAGCCAGCACCATGTCCCTGTTGGATTGTGGGATGTCTGAAGAAGATGAGGGTTGGATTGTGTAACATTGAAAAAGGATCATGGGGGTTGATTCCTGTACACTGGAAAAAGATAATGGGGTTTATTTGTGGGACTTTGGAAGAAGATAGGAGTTGGACTGTAGAATGTTAGAAGATGATGATAAAAGTTGGATTGTGGAACTTTGGAAGAAGATAGGAATGGATTGTAGAATATTGGAAGAAGTTGGGGGTTTGATTGTAGAATGTTGGAAGATGATGATGGAGATTGGATTGTGGACCATTGGAATAAGATGATAGGGTTGGACTGTGGAAAATTGGAAGAAGATGATGGGGTTGATTGTGGAACTTTGGAAGAAGTTGGGGGGTTGATTGTAGAATGTTGGAAGAAGATGATGGAGCTTGGATTGTGGACTATTGGAAGAAGATGATAGAGTTGGATTGTGGGACATTGGAAGAAGATGATGAAGTTGATTGTGGGACATTGGAAGAAGATGATGAAGTTGATTGTGGGACTTTGTAAGAAGATGGTGGTTGGATTGTAGAATGTTGTAAGAAGATGATGAAGGTTGGATTTTAGAACATTGGAAAAAGGAGATGGGGTTCGATTATGTGATGTTGGAAGAAGTTGATGAGAGTTGGATTGTGGGACATTGGAAGAAGATAATGGGATTTGATGGTGCGGATGTGTGAAATCATGTATTTTGATGTAAGAAACAAATGGGGTGTCTAGGTGGGGAGAGGGGTCCCAGTCTACTACTGGTGGGAGTATTTTATGCTTTACTGGTTCACCTTTTGACATTGCATAGAATGCCTAGAAAATGTGGGAAATAATCATTTCATACTTTGACTTCCCATTTTTGGCATTCTATACAGTGACTCATTCCACACGTTGCCTGTAACAGGTATACTGCGGAAATACACTGTACTGCAGTATTTAGCATGTACTGTTAGCGAATTCTCTACTAGTGTGTCTGTCCTTGGCTGTGAGGTTACTAATCTGTAGGAATCCTGTTGATTGCTTTTGGTAACGTTTTATATCTTGTATAAAAAGCAAATAAAGTATAAAATGAAATATAACAAGGGCGTTCTGAGCCATTATTCTGCTTGTTAATAGCGTCATGTTGATAAATAATCGCTTGTTGATATTTATAGTAAAAACTACATTATGAAATATTTATATTCCAATATCTGAGCCCAGAAGAAGCCATGTTTTTCTTGCTGCATACTTTGTCAATGTGCCTGCCTTTATGACTGAGTGTATTTTCACATGGTGGAATTCTTCCATGGATTGAGGGTATGTTCACACAGCAGAATTATTGCGCCTCAGAAATCTGCAGCTTTGATGTGGATCCTCACATGAAATGTGCTATATCAATAGGCAAAATCTGCACGGGGAAATTCCAATGCGGAAAAGCGTGATTCTACGTCAAGAAGTGGAATTCCGCATGTGGATTTTGCCCATTGACAGGGCAAATTCTGCATGCAGCTCCGCTCGAAAAACTGCGTCAAAGTGCAGTGCTTTTTTACATTGTTTTTCGCGGTGGAAATTGCTGCAGAAAATGTAGCTACTTTTGTGAAAATTCTGCTGCAAATCTGCATCCCAGTACTTTCCGCGTCGTAGTCTATATAGTGTGGATTTTTTCTGCACGCGGATTTCAAATTCATTTGTGGAATGAAAATGGGACATAACTTCTTGACGTGAAATTTTCTCCTCTTTCTATGCAAAATGAGCATCAGGAATTCTGCATGTGGATTTGGCCATTGAAAAGTGCTACATTCATGTGCGGCTCTGCAGCCATACATTTGTATGGCTTCTGCTACAGTTTTCAGGGATGAAATCCATGCTAAAAATTTGGAATGAATTCAGCTGTGTGAACACTTAGTATTGTACAAATGAATTAGATATGCTACACCAGATATGGAGAGACAGGCAGTATTATCTGTTTATACATATCTTACAAGGAAAGACAGGGAAGTAATAGTATTTGTGCCCAGGTCATTTACAGGAAAAACTGTGTGGTAGTACTATCTGTACATACTGTAATTTACAGGGGGAGATGGAGGGGGTACCTTATGTTTCTACTGCATTTACATGGAGAAATGGAGGCGGTACTATCTGTTTCGCTATCATATAAAAGTAGAGAAAGGGAGGCGATTAGAGATGAGTGAACATACTTGTTTTGAGTAATTACTCGATCGAGCACCGCGATTTTCGAGTACTTCCGTACTCGGGTGAAAAGATTTGGGGGGCGTGGGGAGGCGTGGCGGAGCGGGGGTAGCAGCGGGGAACAGGGGGGAGCCCTCTCTCTCTCCCTCTCCCCCCCCCCCCACTCCCTGCTGCAACCCCCCACTCACCCACGGCGCCCCCCGAATTTTTTCACCCGAGTACGGAAGTACGCGAAAATCGCGGCGCTCGGGCGAAAAAGTGGCATGGCCGAGTAGGTTCGCTCATCTCTAGAGGCGATACTACTTTCTGTGCCTACAGCACATCATTCACAAGGCGATACAAGTATGCAGTAATATCTGTGTTTATATGATAGACAGAGAGAAACAATGAGATAGCAATATCAGTACCTAAATTACAGAGAGAAACTAGGAGGCAGTAATATCAGTGCTTGCATCATTTACAGAGAGAAACAAGGAGGCAGTAATATCTGTGCCTATATACTTTTACAGAGAGAAACAAGGAGGCAGTAATATCTGTGTCACTATAATGTAAAGGTAGAGACAGAGAAGGAATACTTTCTGTGCCTACAGCTCATCATTCACAAGGAGAAATAAGGAGGCAATAATAATTGTGACTATATCTCAGATTTAGGGCTCACACAGGCGTATTTGCGCTTTGTATTACATGTGTATTTTTTTTTTAACGTAATATGGAGAGCTGAAACCCCATTGATTTGCATTGGGGTATTAAGACATGCATTTTCCACGCACATTTTCACGCACTTGCACGTGTGAATTTAGCCTAAAGGTGGCTGCAGATGAGAGTTTGCTCAAATGCGCTCGCCACGATGTTTGATGACCAGGCAATCAGCTTTTTGCTTGCGTGTCAGAGCATATTACTGTACTTTTGCGAGCTCAGGAACTGTTCACATGCGTGTGACACTCCCTTGCCATGGAATTGGTTGGCAATTAATGCCTAATGAGGTTCTGCATTTTGCGCAGTGTTTCACGCATCCTCTTGCGTATTTGCACACCTGCCATAAACCAAATCTGCATGCACAAAAATTGCGCTTATGAGAACGATCCCAAAAGCATATACAAACGTGGCCGTCTGAAGGAGCCCTAAGGTCAGAGCTCAAAATTGCAGGATTTCTTTTTGTTTGTCTTTTTTTGTTCTTTTTTGCATTAGTTGCATGATCACTAGAGATGAGCGAACGTACTCGTCCGAGCTTGATACTCGTTCGAGTATTAGCGTGTTCGAGATGCTCGTTACTCGAGACAAGTACCACGCGATGTTCGAGTTACTTTCACTTTCATCTCTGAGACGTTAGCACGCTTTTCTGGCCAATAGAAAGACAGGGAAGGCATTACAACTTCCCCCTGCGACGTTCAAGCCCTATACCACCCCCCTGCAGTGAGTGGCTGGCGAGATCAGGTGTCACCCGAGTATATAAATCGGCCCCTCCCGCGGCTCGCCACAGATGCATTCTGACATAGTTCAGGGAAAGTGCTGTCTTGCTGGAGTTGCTATAGGGAGAGTGTTAGGAGTTATTTTAGGCTTGAAGAACCCCAACGGTCCTTCTTAGGGCCACATCTAACCGTGTGCAGTAGTGTGGAGGCTGCTTTTTGCAGTGTTGCACTTTTTTTTTTTTTTGTATATCGGCCGTGCAGAGCATTGCGTCCTGCAGTAATTTTACATTGTCCAGGGCCAGTAGTGGTGAGGCAGGGACAGAAGACATATTTAGTGTATATAGGCAGTGGGCCTTTCCAAAAACATTTGGGAAAAAAAATCTATTTGGGCTGCCTGTGACTGTCCTCAGTGTACTGGGTCTCTGCTGGGGGTAGTTGTCCTAATTCATACGCAGCCAGCTAAGTGTTACAGCAGGCTTGCGCAAAATTCTTTCCTGGCTCTGCTGTGCGTTCCGTAAGCGAAGTCAGCCTCCAACCACAGGCCAATAAGCGGCACATTTAATTACAGCGTTCTGTTTCTGCACTACTGGTAATACACCATGCTGAGGGGTAGGGGTAGGCCTAGAGGATGTGGACACGGGCGAGGACGCGGAGGCCCAAGTCAGGGTGTGGGCACAGGCCGAGCTCCTGATCCAGGTGTATCGCAGCCGACTGCTGCGGGATTAGGAGAGAGGCACGTTTCTGGCGTCCCCACATTCATCTCACAATTAATGGGTCCACGCTGTAGACCTTTATTAGAAAATGAGCAGTGTGAGCAGGTCCTGTCGTGGATGGCAGAAAGTGCATCCAGCAATCTATCGACCACCCAGACTTCTGCGCCGTCCACTGCTGCAACTCTGAATCCTCTGGCTGCTGCTCCTCCTTCCTCCCAGTCTCCTCACTCCATTACAATGACACATTCTGAGGAGCAGGCAGACTCCCAGGAACTGTTCTCGGGGCCCTGCCCAGAATGGGCAGCAATGGTTCCGAATCCTCTCCCACTGGAGGAGTTTTTCGTGACCGATGCCCAACCTTTGGAAAGTTCCCGGGGTCCAGGGGATGAGGCTGGGGACTTCCGGCAACTGTCTCAAGAGCTTTCAGTGGGTGAGGAGGACGATGACGATGAGACACAGTTGTCTATCAGTGAGGTAGTAGTAAGGGCAGTAAGTCCGAGGGAGGAGCACACAGAGGATTCGGAGGAAGAGCAGCAGGACGATGAGGTGACTGACCCCACCTGGTTTGCTACGCCTACTGAGGACAGGTCTTCAGAGGGGGAGGCAAGGGCAGCAGCAGGGCAGGTTGGAAGAGGCAGTGCGGTGGCCAGGGGTAGAGGCAGGGCCAGACCGAATAATCCACCAACTGTTTCCCAAAGCGCCCCCTCGCGCCATGCCACCCTGCAGAGGCCGAGGTGCTCAAAGGTCTGGCAGTTTTTCACTGAGAGTGCAGACGACCGATGAACAGTGGTGTGCAACCTGTGTCGCGCCAAGATCAGCCGGGGAGCCACCACCACCAGCCTCACCACCACCAGCATGCGCAGACATATGATGGCCAAGCACCCCACAAGGTGGGACGAAGGCCGTTCACCGCCTCCGGTTTGCACCGCTGCCTCTCCCCCTGTGCCCCAACCTGCCACTGAGATCCAACCCCCCTCTCAGGACACAGGCACTACCGTCTCCTGGCCTGCACCCACACCCTCAACTCCGCTGACCTCTGCCCTATCCACCAATGTCTCTCAGCGCACCGTCCAGCCGTCGCTAGCGCAAGTGTTGGAGCGCAAGCGCAAGTACGCCGCCACGCACCCGCACGCTCAAGCGTTAAACGTGCAGATAGCCACATTTATCAGCCTGGAGATGCTGCCGTATAGGGTTGTGGAAACGGAGGCTTTCAAAGGTATGATGGCGGTGGCCCCGCGCTACTCAGTTCCCAGTCGCCACTACTTTTCCCGATGTGCCGTCCCAGCCCTGCACGACCACGTCTCCCGCAACATTGTACGCGCCCTCACCAACGCGGTTACTGCCAAGGTCCACTTAACAACGGACACGTGGACAAGCACAGGCGGGCAGGGCCACTATATCTCCCTGACGGCACATTGGGTGAATTTAGTGGAGGCTGGGACAGAGTCAGAGCCTGGGACCGCTCACGTCCTACCCACCCCCAGAATTGCGGGCCCCAGCTCGGTGGTGGTATCTGCGGCGGTGTATGCTTCCTCCACTAAACCACCCTCCTCCTCCTCCTCCTCCGCAACCTCTGTCTCGCAATCAAGATGTGTCAGCAGCAGCACGTCGGCAGCAGTCAGTGTCGCGCGGCGTGGCAGCACAGCGGTGGGCAAGCGTCAGCAGGCCGTGCTGAAACTACTCAGCTTAGGAGATAAGAGGCACACGGCCCACGAACTGCTGCAGGGTCTGACAGAGCAGACCGACTGCTGGCTTTCGCCGCTGAGCCTCCAACCGGGCATGGTCGTGTGTGACAACGGCCATAACCTGGTGGCAGCTCTGCAGCTCGGCAGCCTCACACACGTGCCATGCCTGGCCCACGTCTTTAATTTGGTGGTTCAGCGCTTTCTGAAAAGCTACCCACGCTTGTCAGACCTGCTCGGAAAGGTGTGCCGGCTCTGCGCACATTTCCGCAACTCCAAGACGGACGCTGCCACCCTGCGCACCCTGCAACATCGGTTTAATCTGCCAGTGCACCGACTGCTGTGCGACGTGCCCACATGGTGGAACTCTACGCTCCACATGTTGGCCAGGCTCTATGAGCAGCGTAGAGCTATAGCGGAATACCTACTCCAACATGGGCGGCGCAGTGGGAGTCACCCTCCTCAATTATTTACAGAAGAGTGGGCCTGGTTGGCAGACATCTGCCAGGTCCTTGGAAACTTTGAGGAGTCTACCCAGATGGTGAGCGGGGATGCTGCAATCATTAGCGTCACCATTCCTCTGCTATGCCTCTTGAGAAGTTCCCTGCAAAGCATAAAGGCAGACGCTTTGCGCTCAGAAACAGAGCCGGGGGAAGACAGTATGTCGCTGGATAGTCAGAGCACCCTCCTGTCTATATCTCAGCGCGTTGAGGAGGAGGAGCATGAGGAGGATGAGGAGGAGCATGAGGAGGATGAGGAGGAGCATGAGGAGGATGAGGAGGAGGGGGAGGGGGAAGAGACACTTGGCCCACTGCTGAGGGTACCCATGCTGCTTGCCTGTCATCCTTTCAGTGTGTATGGCCTGAGGAGGAGGAGGATCCTGAAAGTGATCTTCCTAGTGAGGACAGCCATGTGTTGCATACAGGTACCCTGGCACACATGGCGGACTTCATGTTAGGATGCCTTTCTCGTGACCCTCGCGTTACACGCATTCTGGCCACTACGAATTACTGGGTGTACACACTGCTCGACCCACGGTATAAGGAAAACCTTTCCACTCTGATACCCGAAGAGGGAAGGAGTTTGAGAGTGATGCTATACCACAGGACCCTGGCGGACAAGCTGATGGTAACATTCCCATCCGACAGCGCTAGTGGCAGAAGGCGCAGTTCCGAGTGCCAGGTAGCAGGGGAGGCACGGAGATCAGGCAGCATGTACAGCACAGGCAGGGGAACACTCTCTAAGGCCTTTGACAGCTTTCTGGCTCCCCAGCAAGACTGTGTCACCGCTCCCCAGTCAAGGCTGAGTCGGCGGGAGCACTGTAAAAGGATGGTGAGGGAGTACGTAGCCGATCGCACGACCATCCTCCGTGACGCCTCTGCCCCCTACAACTACTGGGTGTCGAAGCTGGACACGTGGCCTGAACTCGCGCTGTGTGCTTGCTTGTCCTGCGGCTAGCGTCTTGTCAGGGAGGGTGTTTAGTGCGGCTGGGGGAATCATCACAGATAAGCGTACCCGCCGGTCAACTGACAGTGCCGACAGGCTTACACTCCGCCTGGATTTCCCCAGACTTCTCTTCTCCACCAGCGGACAGCAGCGATACCTAAGCAATACGTAGGCTGCACCCACGGATGGAAGCATCGTTCTCTATCACCATCAAAAACGGGGACATTTTTGCCTTATCAATCTGTGTATAATATTCATCCTCCTCCTCCTGCTCCTCCTCCTGAAACCTCACATAATCACGCCGAACGGGCAATTTTTCTTAGGCCCACAAGGCTCAGTCATATAATTTTTGTAAACAATTTTTATACATTTCAATGCTCATTAAAACGTTGAAACTTTCACCTGAACCAATTTTTATTTTAACTGGGCTGCCTCCAGGCCTAGTTACAAATTAAGCCACATTAACCAAAGCAATTAATGGGTTTCACCTGCCCTCTTGGTTGGGCATGGGCAATTTTTCTGAGGTACATTAGTACTGTTGGTACACCAATTTTTTGGGGCCCTCGCCTACAGTGTAATCCAATTAATTTTTGGCCCACCTGCATTAAAGCTGACGTTACCTCAGCTGTGCTGGGCACTGCAATGGAATATATTTATGTACCGCCGGTGGGTTCCAGGGAGCCACCCATGCCGTGGATGCACACGGAATTTCCATTGCGGAGTTGTACCTGCCTGTGACTATTTATAAAAAAAACGCGGTCTGACTGGGGCATGCAGACACCTTGACAGAATGAATAGTGTGTGGCACATAGGTTCCCCATTGCTATGCCCACGTGTGCAGCTCCTGATGGCGGTGGCACAGGATTATATTTCTCATTGCTTCTGTACAGCATTGTGGGCTATCGCCCCGCCCCTTTTAAAGAGGGTCGCTGCCTAGCCGTGCCAACCCTCTGCAGTGTGTGCCTGCGGTTCCTCCTCATGGCAGACGCACTTATAAATAGACATGAGGGTGGTGTGGCATGAGGGCAACTGAAGGCTGCGCAGGGACACTTTGGTGTGCGCTGTGGACACTGCGTCGTGCGGGGGGGGGGGGGGAGGGTTGGCAGCATGTAACCCAGGAGAAGTGGCAGCGGAGTGTCATGCAGGCAGTGATTGTTCTTTGTTGGAGGTAGCGTGGTGCTTAGCTAAGGTATGCATTGCTAATGAGGGCTTTTCAGAAGTAGAAGTTGTTGGGAGGGGGGGGGGGGCCCACTCTTGCCGCTATTGTGGCTTAATAGTGGGCCCTGGGAACTTGAGATGCAGCCCAACATGTAGCCCCTCGCCTGCCCTATCTGTTTGTGTCGTTCCCATCACTTTCTTGAATTGCCCAGATTTTCACAAATGGAAACCTTAGCGAGCATCGGCGATATACAAAAATGCTCGAGTCGCCCATTGACTTCAATGGGGTTCGTTACTCGAAACGAACCCTCGAGCATCGCGATGATTTCGCCCCGAGTAACGAGCACCCGAGCATTTTGGTGCTCGCTCATCTCTAATGATCACTTATCACTTTTTTTATAGGGATAACGTTGAAGTCACAGCGTGTGTTGTGCTGTTTTCAGGGACTTGTAGTTGATGTTGCGTTGCGTGGAACCCTGTAATGAGCGCAATAAAATAGTAACAATGTAGGACTTTTAGAAAACTCATATTCTTTATTGTATTGTTGCCCTACCGCTACTGTTTACGGCACACTGTGTTCTTGGTAAGGGGTTGTTGTCTTTGTATCCTTGTTCATAGAAGTTGTATTCCTCCTGTGTATACTATTGTGCTGGCAGAATATATAGAAATATACTCTGTTCACAGTTCCCATTGTAAGGTGTTAGGATTTCCTCACTGTGCTACATTGTTATTTTTGGATGGCTTGCTGAGGATGCCAATCTGATTAAATTAACCCCTAATATAACTTTATAATACATTTCCCTAAAGCCAGTTTCAGGCAAACGTATTGTAACACGTCCGTAATACAGATGCGTCTTCCGGACGTGTTTCAGATGACCTTCCACCTGTATGTCATCAGTATTTGCCTCTGTATGTTTTACTTTCTATTGGGCAAATACTGATCAGTATTTGCCTAATAGAAAAGAATACAAATAAAGAGGCAAATACACAAAAAATATAGGTCATGCTGCGTTTAAAAAAAAAAAACTGTTGTGAAAAATACGGCCATGTGAATAGACACATAGATGTACATCAGCTCCGTATTACGGTCTGCAAAACACAGAGCTAAAATAGGCATGTCTGAATCCAGCCTAGGGCCATATATACACAACCGATAAAATCAGGTTCTCTGCATTTGCGCGACACACAGAAATTGCGCATTGGATTAACCGTTTATTTTTACAGGCATTTTTCTTCTCATATCGACAGTGAGAGATAGAAAAACTGAAGCTTGTCTTATGTTCGTGCGATTCACTCAAGAGAATAGGACGAACAATGTGTAGAGCCTCGCATACCCTGTTTCCCTGAAAATAAGACCTACCCTGAAAATAAGACCTACCCTGAAAATAAGACCTACCCTGAAAATAAGACCTAGCATGATTCTTCTGGATTTTTGAGGATGCAGAATGATTTTTCTGGATTTTTGAGGATGCTTGAGGTATAAGCCCTACTCCAAAATTGAGCCCTAGTTACAATTCATACAAAAAGAAAATATAAATAGTGTCCAGGCAGCTATACATGTAAAAAGGTAAAATCTATTGGAGCAAAAATTAATATAAGACACGGTCTTATTTTCGGGGAAACAACCGGATATCACGCAGCACACGGATTGGGTGATGCGTGTGGCTCGTAAATCCGTCCGTATGTAAGCATGAAATTGGCCTCCCGACCAGAGGAAATTGGAGTAGATTTATTGCAATGTATTATTTTCTTACATTAGACTTTTTATTTAACTTATTTTAAGGATTTGACATTTTTGTTCATTTTTAAATTAAGGTTTTGACATTTTTGTGCATTTCTCTGCACTGTTTTCGGTTGTTATTTAGTAACAACTTAGGCAGTCGAGTGAAATGTAACATTTTAATTATTTCCATTCTGACCAGTTGTTTGGCAGTTAAGAGCAGAGATTTAATTAATATGATGAAGATTGTAAGGTCAGATTACCCTATATTGATGACAGTCAATAATACAGAAATAGATGGACCTGTAGGAGAATGTTTTATGGCAGGAATACATTTGTTAGGTCGTTGAACAATAAGCCTGGGTACAGGGCAATATGCTAAAATATTCTTTCATTTTAGAAGCTTAATGCAAAATCTTGAAATTAAGGAAAATACAATAAAATATTGCAAATGAAAAATAGATGTTTGAAGGGGTGGTCAATTTTGAAGCATTTACTAAACTTTTTAGCTTCTTCTGGTGGGAGCTGTTTATGGAAGTCTCGAGTACTTAGCTGAGGCTCCTTCTGTTAGTTGTACATATACTGCGGTTTTATGGTCGCCGCACAATCACGTGGATGAAGAAAAGATGCAATCAAGTCCCGAGCTTAATTAGCGTTTTCCCATCCTTTCACATGGCCGGTGCGACGTATTAGCGAAAATATATGGCGCAGGCCGGAAATCCTCAAAATGACGTCAAAAGCCTAAATAGAGGCACCTGTAAGCTTTTCCCTGCATTGGATGCTGCTAATCTGCCTCCCCCTTTTTTTTCAGCTCGCATAGGAGTCTATGGGAGCCGCCAGTGTATATCAATTGAAGGGTAGAGCAAAACCTCTCTCTTCACACACCGTATAATAGCAGTCGCCGATTTCAGTTGCATATGTTCCATGTTTTCCGAGGCAACGTTTTTACGCGCCGCAAAATTGCCCATGTGAACGAATAGATTGGAATCCATATGGTCACACTTTGTTCATCCATGCCTGAAAAAAACGAGAAAATCGAGCAAGATTTGTTGCGAGACGCGTCCTACCTTTGGGTGTTCCCACCTCGCCCTTTGCTTTTAATGGGGCCAGCAAAGAATCGCATGGGTTGCAAGGTGCACGCGATGCAAGATTTCCCATTGAAAGCAAAGGGAAACACACTGCAATCCTCCACCATGACTAAAAGCCTTGGTGGACGTTCGCTACTTCCATGAAGTGATACACAAAAGCGCCTCACATCTGTGGGGACATCGCGAGTTTCACAGCCCAATATTGCACTCGCCTTTGTGAAATTAGCCTAAGGCCACTCTCACACAGCCTGCTTTATACCACGATTAGTATGGCATTTCAAACACCACGCTAACCGTGATACATCGCTCTTATTGATTTCAATGGGGCTTCACAGACTAGCTCTCAAACACGGAATTAAAGCGGCGATTTTTGATCGCTGTCAACTCAATTGTCATGCGTTTTAGCACTTGTTAATGCACCTCATCAGCCACCACAATGACGAGGTGCATTAAAAAAGCGCTTTCAAGAGCTGTAACATGCATTCGAAAATGCAGTGCGAAATTGAAGTAGTGGTGTTTTGTGAATGCATGTGTGAGAATAACTTTAGGTTACCTTCATTTATAGAATATCCACCATGGGCTTTCCATAGCAGAAAAACCTGCATCAAATATGCTTGAAATCCACAATGGCCAAATCTGCATCTAAATAGTGTGGATTTTGGCACAGTTTTTGTTGCGGATCTGCTGTGGATTTGAACTCTTTAATATAAAGGATTGAAATCTATAAATAATATAATGTAACTTTTATATCATCCATTAAAAATAGGAAAGAAGCCTATTGCACCCTATTTATGTCCTATATACTAATCTAATAATAATATTGTGGGGTAATCGTACTGAGAAGGATGACACCACTATGAACTTAATCGCCATATTTGATCCTAATTTCAGGGGAAAAGGGACAATGGTAGAAAAAGAACTAGTTCTGATGGACAACTTGAAGCACTACCAATAACACATATCTCTATTAATAAACACATGTAGAATATACATCTAATAGTCAGAAGAGCTAACGTGCATCATATTAACCCTTTGCAATCCAATTTTGGATTCAGGGTCTCCTAGGGGGTTTTCTCTTTCTGCCATTATACAATGGCACCATCTGCTGGCTAGAACCAGTACTGGAGTATGGGGCATGCTGGAGAGGATCCCGACAACAGAGCGGCCAGTAATATACAGTAATACAACCCTGCCGGACGTATTCTGACATCGGAGCTGTACAGGCTTCAATCAAAATGTCTTTCGAGGTCAGACTGGCTTGGAAAGGGTTATTATGCCTATAAATCATCAGCCCATAAAGCTTCCAACTAGATAAATTAACTGAAGAAACGTCAGGATGATCTTAAAGACAACAAGACAATGTTTATGCTAAATAATCCACAAAACTAGTGACACTACAAAAAAAATCACATTATCCTTATCCAGCAAGTTTCGCCCTCCCAATTACAAGGGCTCATCAGGGACCAAACTGGATGGGTGTCAGCAAAAAAATTCAATATTTCAATAACTATAATCTGCGAGCCCTCAAAATAAATCGCATTGTAAATAAATGTTATTAATGAAAAATATCAGACTATGGCCGCCTGCACATGGCAGAGCCGGATTCTGCATGTGGGAGCTCGCAGCGGAATCCGACCCTGACAGCGACATCCACACGTACCTGTCATTTCTGTTCATCTGTACTGCAGATGGACCCGGCGTCTCACCATCAGACGTGCAGTACAGATTTTTTTTCCCACGCCGCCGCTAAGTGATGATGGGGATTACGAGATCTGTCCGAAATGTTAATTGTGGATGGGCCGCTGGTCGGTCAGCTTCCATTGACTTCGATAAAAGCGATCCGCGTGGAATCCACGCAAAAATAGAGCATGCTGCAATTTCTTTTTCCCGCGAGTGGAAACCGCATGTGTGTATTTGTGTTGTTTACTTAATTGGCCCAATTTGAATATATTTATCCAATATCAATTATGTAACATTGGGGGCCCCTATTAACTTGCAGCATTTGTAGTATTAAGTGCAGACGGACCTTTTGGTCTCCCATATTCTCCATGTTCATGATTGCAATCTCTGCACTCCTTAGAGCTTCACCACTAGAATTCAACATGTTCCACCAACACCCCTCCATTCACTGCCCTTGAATGAACCATAGTGTGTTTCCCTGTGGGTCTTGTCAAAGGGATTCTGGCTACATCTGGTTTATCTGATGTCAATTTGAGGAAAAGGAGTCGTCTTAGACTTTCCCTCAGTGCAGTGCATGGAGAAGTCAGAGACAGTGGTGGTCATATTGTGGACAGTGGAACAGGGGACCAGAGTGGAAGAATGGAGACAGCATAGGCACAGATTAGGGCACCAGGTATGTTGGCTATGCATTGGCAATATGCAGTAAAATTTTCACCTTTGGATTGAAGGATTGCTTTCAACTAGCTATGCAAAGATGTATATCAGCTGAACTTACCGATATCAGTGGGTCAGCTGACCATCAAGTTGGTATGGGGGCCTTCTAACTGTCCCCCAAGGGTGGCTGCTGTGAAGATAAGAATTGGTCTGTTCAAATCCAACATGCTCAGTCCATTTGATCTGAAGGAGATAAGTGACCGCAAAAGTTGTCTGGCAGTGGCTTTTTGCCCTATTGAGAACACATGAATGCTTGGCCATGCACAGTGTGCATGTCTGTGGGTGGAATTGAGAAAGATGACTGTCAGACCAGTTTCTCATGTATATGGCCTGCTTTACATTTGAATAGCATTAATGGTAGTGCTGGTTGAAGGTTTGTAAACCCTTCAGAATTGTCCGTATTTCTGCTTATATTGGCCCTAAAACGTTTTACACTAAAAGATAAAGAAAACTTAATCAAACAGGTGAGTCAAAAATATTAGACTAAGGGCCCATTTAGAGCCAACGACGATTCTCACTCAAAAATCGCTCAAAGCCGTCTTTTGAGCGAGAATCGTTGGGTCTAACTGCACGGACATCTTGCAGTTTTCGTTAACGAGTCATTCATTGTTGTCTTTCAGCAAGCTGAAAGTCAAGGATGAGCCTTATCAGTGCCACACGCTGAGTTCTTAGCGGGATACCGCTGATACTATTGTTTCAGCTGGTATCCTGCTCAGAGAATACAGCCAGAGTATGAAGCAGACAGCGCTCCTGCTGTCTTCTGTATACCCCGCTCGGAGCGCTCAGCTGTATACCAGCTGTGTGCTCCATGAACACAGCAGGAGTATGAAGAAGACAGCGCTCCAGCTGTCTTCTGTATACCCCGCTCGGAGCGCTCAGCTGTATACCAGCTGTGTGCTCCATGAACACAGCAGGAGTATGTAGAAGACCGCGCTCCAGTTGTGTTCTGCATACCCCGCTTGGAGCGCTCAGCTGTATACCAGCTGTGTGCTCCATGAACACAGCAGGAGTATGTAGAAGACCGCGCTCCAGTTGTGTTCTGCATACCCCGCTCGGAGCGCTCAGCTGTATACCAGCTGAGCAATCTGAGAAGACAACAGCTGTATGCAGAAGATAGCCGTCCCGCTTGTCTTTTTCATATAGCGTGAGCCTTCATTTACACACTTATGCAAAGTGAACACTTAAAGCTGTCACTCAAACCGTTTGAGCGAATTTTGAGCGATCATCTTGCTGTGTAAATGCACACAACGATTATCACTCAAAAGATGTCTTTTGAGCGATAATCATTGTGTCTAAATAGGCCTTTAGTCATTTATTGATTGAGGAAAATGGTCCAATATCATTTATCTGTGGGTGGTAAAGGTATGTGAACTTTTGCTTTCCGGATCTGGTGTGATCCCCTTGTGCAGCAATAAGTGCATCCATATGTTTCCGGTAATTGTTGATTAGTCCTGCACATTAGCTTGGAGGAATTTCTGCTCTATTCCATACACAATGGCTTGGAACCTGTTATATTAGTGGGTTTTCTCCCGTGAACCGTCCAATCCAAAACTTTAAATAATTCCTTCTTTAACCATTTTTTTGTCGAAAGACTTGTATGCTCTGGGCCGTTTTGCTGCATGACCCACGTTCTCTTGAGATGTCCTGACATTTCCCTTTAGAATTTGCTGATATAATTCAGAATTCATTGTTCCATCAATGATGACAAGCCGTCCTGGCCCAGATGCAGCAAAACAGGCCTAAACCATAATACTACCACCATGTTTCACAGATAGCATGAGGTTTTTAAGCTGTAATGCATTTATTTCTCCAAACATGACACTTCTCATTTGGTCTCATTCGTCCATAAAACATTGTTCCAATAGCCTTCTGACTTGTCCAGGTAATCTTTAGCAAATTTCCAACAGGCAGCAATGCTCTTTTTGAAAAGCAGTGGTTTTCTCCTTTCTGTCATGCACACCGTTGTTGTTCAGGGTCCTCCTGATGTTGGACTCATGGACATTAACATTAGCTGATTCGCGAAAGGCCTTTAGTTGCTTAGAGGTTACCGTAGGTTTCTTTGTGACCTTGTGGACTATTATACATTTTGCACTACGCATGATTTTCTTTGGTTGACCACTTCTGGGAAGGGTAACAATGGTCTTGAATTTCCTCCATTTACATATAATCTTTCTGACTGTGGATTGTTGGAGTCCAAACTCTTTAGAGATGGTCTTGCAATCTTTTCCAGCCTGATGAGCACCAACACCTCTTTTCTGCGGTCCTCCGAAATCTGTTTGTGCCATTATACACTTCCATAATAGGTCCCTTATTGCCCGCTCACACCTGATTGTCATACAATTGATGGAAAACACTTAGCTCTAATTTCACCTTCAAATTCGGCTAATCCTAGGTTCACATACTTTTGTGTGATTTCGTTTTCGTTAGTTACTTTTAGGACTTGTGTGAAAATCTGATGTGTTTTTAGGTCACATATAAGCAGAAATATGGAAAATTCTGAAGAGTTCACAAACTTTCAAGCAGCACTGTAGCTAAGACGGCTTTGCCTTTGTATTGAAGCTTATCTCACAACCACTTCAATAAACCTCTTCAATGAGATAAAACTTTAGTTCAGGGCACTTGTATAGCAGGACAGGGGGAGGCGTTCAGTCACTGATTAACCCCTGTATATGGACACAATATGCCCTATAAACATTTCTGTGTATCCTGTTATGAATTGCAGCATTTAATTGTTTCCACAAAAAAATAACTTTTTAAAAGGGGCGAATACAAAGCATTTCCACCCTATGTGACTGCTAGCTCACATTCTCCTAAACCCTAAGATGTGTTACATAAGAGACAATGCCTTTCAGGATTATTGTACTTGTTGGTTATGTTCTCATGGCGTAATTCGCTGCAAAATTTCCCATGTGAATTCCGCCTCTGAAAACCGTGGCAAATTCTGCGTCTTTTTGCAACAGATCAGTGTGAGAATTCAATCCTGTCATTGGTCACCTACTATAATAAAGAAGCAACATTTGCTGAAATATTCACCTAACCTGTGTCTATTGGCAAAATAAACTTGTTTCGAGGCAATAATACCTCTTCCTCAATATTGCTGGGGAATACATGTCAGGAGGGGGTGAGATCACTGGCCTCTCTGAACAAAGACTGAACCAAGCATTTTTACTCCCCCCTGACATGTATTACTGCCTGAAAACACATCTATTTGTGTTAGTGGCGCAGAGTGTTAAGGCAGAAATATGCAGTCCTAAGCTCTTGCTCACAACCTGAAGGTTACAGGTTCAATCCCTGCATGGTTCAGGTGGCCGGCTCAAGGTTGACTCAGCCTTCCATCCTTCTGAGGTCAGTAAAATGAGTACCCAGCTTGCTGGGGGGTAATAAATAAATTATCTGAAAATGCTGTGGAATAAGTTGGCGCTGTACAAATAATAAGTCCCCTTCCTTCCCCTTGGTGTTATCAATAAACAGAGAGCTAGGTGAATATTTCAGCAAATTGTTCTTCTTTATTACAATATTAAGTCATTCCTCATCTCAAGAACATTTCACTTTGATGTTTCTACTTAGAAGTCCTTGACTCTATAGAAAGGCAAATTGTGATACATCCCACATTTATCTACTGCTGAGCAACTAGTCACATTTGTACTTAACTGGCTTTTCTGGTGTTATGTAACTGGTAATGTGTGAAAAGCAGGGATTGTATAGAATCATGATTTACGGCAAAGTACAGAATGTGTGTTTTATCTAAATATCTTATGGTCTCCATAGACATTGCATAGAATACCCAGACATTATACAGAATGCCAAGTACTATTTAGGCAAAGTATGAAAAGAGAGTAATGAAAAGGCCTTTATTGAAAAAAATAGATGTACATGAAAACGCAACGAGAGAGATAGAAAAGTAAAGTACAGGACTTTACTACTGAAAAAATAAACAGTATTAATCTAGTGGTGCACAGTGCCTGTGTCTCCGAGTCCTGGGGGTGCTTTGTGGTGGTGGGTGAGCACTTCTATCTTTTTTAACTTTTTTTTTAAATCAGGGGAGGTGGGGAAATGGATGGGTCTTGACTCCTGTCCCAACGAGTCCTGGAAGCAGATGCAGCATCACTGGTCTCTGCGTTGGCAGATGGGCAGCAGTGCATAGGGCACTAAATGAGGGGAACCGAACAGGACCAATATTCTTAGTGAATCCTGCATTGAGCAAGGGGTTGGACCTGATGACCCTGGAGGTCCTGATTGTATGTGACAGAGAGTGAGATCTGTCCAGCTATGCATGCCGCCTGCAGGCGCTGTGGGTTCTGGAGGTCTGTCAGCCTGAGTGCAGTGGAGTTGTGAGACAGATGATATTTGGGTATACTAAGAGATCATATTATTATATCATACTAATATATAATATATTTGGGTATACTAATAGATCACAGACTGAATATGAGTCAGCAATGTGATGCAGCATTCAAAAAGGCAAACACAATTCTGAAATGTATTAAGAGAATCATAGAGTCTAGATCATGTGATGTCATTATCCCCCTTTACTCTTCCTTAGTCAGACCTCATCTGGAATACGGTGTCCAGTTCTGGGCACCCCACTTTAAAAAAGACAGACAAACTGGAGCTAGTTCAGAGAAGAGCTGCAAAGATGGTGAGCGGTCTGCAAATCATGTCCTATGAGGAACGGTTAAAGGATCTGGGAATGTTTAGCTTGCAAAAAAGAAGGATGAGAGGAGACTTAATAGTGGTCTACAAATATCTGAAGGGCTGTCACAGTGCAGAGGGATCAGCCCTGTTCTCATTTGCACAAGGAAAGACTAGAAGCAATGGGATGAAACTGAAAGGGAGAAGACACAGATTAGATATTAGGAAAAACTTTCTGACAGTGAGGGTGATCAATGAGTGGAACAGGTTACCAAGGGAGGTGGTGAGTTCTCCTTCAATGGAAGTCTTCAAACAAAGGCTGGACAAATATCTGTCTGGGATGATTTAGTGAATTCCACATTGAGTAGGGGGTTGGACCCGATGACGCTGGAGGTCCCTTCCAACTCTACCATTCTATGTAGTACTGCACTACGTAGTGGAGAAGGATGAGGGTTGGATTGTGGGGCATTGGAATAAAATGATGGGAATTAATGTGCGAAAAGTGAATCATATTTTTTGGTGTACGGATAAAATGGGATGCCTGGGGGTGTAACTATTTTATACTTTCCAGTTCACCTGTTGGCATTGCATTGTATATATTGCCTAGGCGTTCTGTACAATGACTCTTTTCACACATTGCCTGTAACATAAATTAAGCTGTAGCAGAGTATAAATTTAAAGTTTTACAACTTTCCAAAATATTTTGTCTTTCAAGTCCTCACCATTTTGCATATAGGGTGGCTTCACATGACACAGTCGCGCAGCCAGTACGCAATGACACTAAGTACTTGCTATGTGCTGCCGATTACCATGCACTAGCTTGTCGTGTATGCGCTTGTAATACGTGCTAAGATAGAACATGCTGCGATCTTTATTGCACGTGTATTTTTCACAATACGTGTGAGCGGAAACATGGGTGCCTATGGCAGTAAGCCTGTACATAGCTAGTCCTGCTCTCAGATGGAAAGAGAAAACAATTGTACGCATACCCTGTTTCCCCAAAGATGAAACAGTGTCTAACATTAATTTTTGCTCCAAAAAATTTCACTTTTTTACATGTATGCCTGGACACTATTTAAATTGACTTTTTTATTAAATGTAACTAGGGCTTAATTTTGGAGCAGGGCTTATATTGCAAACATTCTCAAAAAGCCTGAAAAATCATGCTAGGTCTTATTTTCGAGATAGGTCTTAGTTTCAGGGAAACAGGGTATCTAGTCTAGTGAATCCTCTGTGAGCTAAACAGCTTGAGGTTGATACATTGTTGCAGACTGCCAGAGAGATTTGTGCAGTTATTTGTATTTACACATGTTTTGGAATGTAACATGACTTTTAACACAGTTTGTGTATACTTTTAATTGCTTTATAATGTATCAATGTCAGATCCGCCATATACCAAACCTGGATGGTGCTAAACGGATCATAATGGGGTTCGTTCAGCTTTTGGAATGCAGGAAGAAATTTTTCCAAATGAAATAGTGCCGCATGCTGCGCTATTTCATCCAGGAGTTCCAGGACTGATATTGGGGTAGCCAGGTAAGCATCAAAATCGCATTTATGGACTCCTCAGCCCCTGTCTTATAAGCCCATAAACTTAGTTTATGGTGCTTATAAGTGATGACAGATACCCTTTAAGGCTGGAATGTAGCTAAGGGGAGCTGGTGTAGCTAGGATGTTGCTAAGAGATGGAGGCTCAAGTAAGCAATTTTGGCCTTTAGAGGGTTTTGCATCCAACATTCTTGGACAGCACACAGGCATGTCTATATGAATACAATGTTAATTAATGTATGAAGGTATATTGCTTTTCAACTGTTTTGCATGCTGCAATTGACTAGACAGTAGGATATAGTGCATTCGTGATCCTGCAGCACTGGTGCCTGCACTGTAGAAGCTAGCCTTGGAGCAAGAGCAGGACGTTTAGTATCTGTCTAATTAATCACTTTGCAATCTGATGGCCCACCCAATCAACGCCAAAATCTGCATCAAAATACACATCAGGTGGTGCAGTGTGCAATTTGACACAGATTTTGGTGCAAATTTTTTGCTGTGGGAAATCCGCAGAAATTCTGCCATGCACGAACGTACCCCTCCCATAATTTATTACGTTAATTAGTTATTAAATACATTTTCAAAATTTCAAACATCTTTTTTACATTTTTCTAAGTATTTAATAAAATTAGAATTTATTGGTAATCTGTTGGGCAGTGTTTGCTTTGTTTAACCCCTTCAGTGGCATGTTTATTATTATATAATAGAGACTCACAGGAGATTTTTCGGGCGTGCCACTAAAGGCGTTAATGAAGGTGGCTTATTTGTTGTATATTTTGAGGTTATGTAGGCTTTATATCCTTACATTATTTACATCAATTAGTTATTGCATAAATTAATCATCAATATCATTATATAAATTACAAATTAAAGTGTCCTGAGTTTTCAGCAAGTTTTCTAAAATTGCTAAAATTTCTCTTTACCCACTCATTTGCTGCTTTTTGCACCCTGTTTCATGTCTGTACATTCTGAATTTCAGGTGGTGTTGCCCATTTTTCTGCTGTTTCCAGTTCATTTTGAGGGAGGAAAGTGATAAGCCTACCACTCTGCCAGAAGTTCACTGTCCTGTACTCCCCTGCCCTCACTTCCTAGGCTCCATTGCACATTCTCTGGTCCAATCAGCTTGGAAGCAGTATCTGATTGCCCACCTCTCTGCTTTCCCAGGATGATCGAACACTCAGACACATTATGGCCAAATGGTTAGCAAATCCGCACACACACACAGATCCACATGCTGTAACAATAGGAGAGGCAGACTATAGAGATTGTTATAACAGTGTCTGCAGATCTGTCAGCCTGCAAGGGAGCCACCTGTCAAGATAGCCCCATCCCCATTTGCTAGGAAAACTTACCTGGGTCCTACTTCTGTTACTACAGAAGCTCTGTGACTCATGACAGAGAGTGGATTGCAGAGAAACTGGAAGGGAGACCACTAGTGGTAACCACTGTAAATGTGATTTATAGAGGTAAAGCCACAACATTTTTAATGCAAACCTATTACAGAAATGATGAGACTAACAGAAGCTTGCAGATAAACATCAGTTGCCTGTAAAGTTAGTGCCCCTTTAAAGAAAAATAAAAAAATATATATTTTAACATTTTGAAAATTAATACAGAATTAGTAAGCCTCCTATATTGCATAGAAATGTGCAAAATTTTTTCAAATATTCCTCCAAAATAAAGTAGAGGTTTTTTTTTGTTTGTTTGTTTTTTTAAAATCTGTTCAAATCGTATTGGTCTAACTTTACGACCCAAATAAAGTACAATATGTGACGGAAAAATTGTGTCAGGATTACATGTACAACTTTAAGAGTTATTCTTTATTAAAGTGACACATGCCAGAATGATCAAATTTGGCCTCATCATTAAGGCATACACAGGCTTGGTATTGAAGGGGTTAAGTGTAGCCTGCAGCATAGACTATGGCAGATCTGTGCTGTCGTTGAAAGACAAAATACCATAATGCGGTAATTTAGCAAAGCTATTATATTTCAACCTCCTGCACTAGAATGAGTTTGATTCTGCTGAGTAAGCAGGAGCGGGTGGTTTGGGCATTGCGGTGTTTTTTGGACAAACCACAGGGACATTGCTTCATGCGTGAGGTCAGAACTTCACAATGATGAAAATGTGAGCAGATTTCTCTCCAGTGTTTGTATCGCTTGTATGGCAGCCAGATCTGTATGTTCTGGATCATCATATAAACTGGACATTGGGTCATTGGGTGACGAGGCCAAGCAGCCAGATCTGCCGTTTGTGGTCTGTCATATATCCTAAGAGAGTCCTAGGATGATGCTCCGACTGGCATGTTGTGCTATGTAAACCTCTGACCTTTAGCCTTGGACTTTACAAGAGCTAATAAACTGCAGTTACTTATCAGCTCAGAGCAGCTGCAGCCGTTCCATATATGCCGCTTTTGAAACACGTTTTCACAACTACTAGGAAAATAGGAACCAATAAAAAGACCCAAAATCTGCTGCAATGTAAAAAGTATCACTGCACAACTAGATAAAATGTTAATGTGTTGCAAAACTAATCACGCCTCTGTAGTCAAGTTTAGGTTTTTGCATTAACAGCGTCAGGCTTCATTCACAAGAGCGCATATATGGCGCGTTTTACGGCCGACCAATATACACGACCATCTGAGCCATTGGTTTCCAATGCATTCGTTCACATGGGTGAGTATATGGCATGTAAAAACCGTTGGATAATGAAAAATGGAACATATGCGATGTAAATACACGCCGGCGATTATACGGTGGGCAAAAAGATAGTTCTGGAACTGTCTTTCGACCGAAATATGGATGCGGCTCCCATAGACTCCTATGGGAGCAGAAAAAAAAGGGAGGCATTTTTGCAGCGTCCAATGCTGAGTAAAGCTTACAGGCATTTGAAGGCATTCTGAGGATTTATGCCGAGCGAGGGCTTTGCGGGGTGTGACATATCTTTTCACTAAAAACATTGCAACCGGTCGTGTGAATGGACGAGAAAACGCTAATTAACTCGGGACTTGATCGCAGCAAATCGCAGGTTCATGCGAAATTACGTCGTGGCGGAGAGAACGTAACATCGCATACGGTCGTGTGAAGGGGCACGCATATTGTATAAATGCAGAGCCCTCATTTAGAGGTGTAACTAGGGGTTCAGCACAATGGGGGGAAATATTCTAAGTTGCCCCAATCCAGGTAACATGTTTATAACTGCAGAGACATATCCTAATCATAGCGGTTATACAAAGACCAATATTCCCCCCATACAGTGACCATACAGTAATAGATACTGGTTCTACACAGGTGCCCTACAGACTGTATAAGTGAATATACAGTCCAGTTATATTTAGTAGCCCACAGGTAATACTGCCTCCATAATAGTGCACCCTAAACCATTAAAAATCTTATTGCCCCCTTGATAGTAGTAATGTCCTTAAGTGCCCCCTTAATGGTAACAGATCTTATTGCCCCCTTAATAGTAATAGTGCATCCAAATTCACATGAGCGTAAGTGTATTTGCACTTATCTGCGAAAGGTTTTTGGGTGCGTCTCAGTGTATTTTACTGTACTTTTTGTGTGTATAAGGTGTGCGCAATTGCATGCGCAAAAAACACGAAATGATGCTCCCAGCCATTGAAATGGCCAATTAGTTTAATGAGTTCAAGATGTGTTCTTTTTTTGCGCAAACGTAGAGGAAAATGGAGCATGCCGCATATTTTTTTACACGACAAATGCATAGACCAAATGCGCGCTTGTGAACAAACCCATTGAAATCAATAGATTCTATTTTCTGCGTATTGCGCATGCAAAATTTTCATGTATGAATGTGCACTCAACTATAGTCGTGTGAACGGGCCATAATAGTAATAGTGCTCCCAAATGCCCCATTTATATTAACAAAGACCCCATACTTACCTCCCGGATCCGCTGTGCGAGTTCCGCATGACACGCCGGCATGCATGCGCAGTACAGCACATGACGCACCGGGAGTGTCATATGACGCAGCCATTGGTGGGCGAGGAAGTGCATTCACGCTATACTTCCGCTGTAGCACAATACTTCCGCTGACTACAATGGAAGCCAGCCGCGTGTATTCCTGTGGCATTTAGCACATGCCGCAGGTTATTTCATGCTGCGGAATTCTGCGGTGAAATTCTGCAGCGTGAGCATTGAGCTGTTAGGTTCAATAGAACCTAATTGCTGCAGGGCAACGCCGCAGATTTCCGCCGCGTAGAAAACGGCGAAAATCCAGCCGTGGACATTAGCCCTAACTCTGATGAGTGCCGCGTCCTCTTCTAGGCCGGCTCACATGACACGATCGCAGCTCCCTGCTCTACTTTCACCTGTATCGGTGGCCTGGGGGTAGTTGATTGCAAGGTTTACCTGGTAATCCAGGGTACCAGACGACCCACACCTTATCAGCGCTCTTGTACCCCAACCCCACCTCCCGGTAGCTGAGAGCCTCACTTATACTTATTTCTCTTCTGATTTGTATCCATCATAGAAAAGGTTTAACTTGAAAAGACCATCAGCATTTATTAGTCCCTCACCTGGGTTACTGATAGAGCTTTGTTTTGCTCATATAAACCATATTGTTGCCAAGAAATGCCCTAAAATGACCCACACTTGGCAGACTCTGCCCTTTTCGGCTTTAGTATTTGGAACTATCCAATGAAAATTGGCAATGCTGCAGCTATGGGAAAGGCCCAGAGCTTTCGAAAATTTGTAATATTTAATATACAAAAAATGTCATGTATCTGTTTCTGACTTGGTGCCTTTTCTGCATAGGTGTACTATCTAGTTCATAGAGTACTAGTGTAACATCTCATACATTATACATTGTAGCTGGCCTTATCACGGTTTTCAGCTAGGGAAAGTCAGGGTCACCCTAGGTTCCTGACATGGGGTCGCCCTCATCAGGGCGAGTGTTTGCTTTTAAGTAGGGTCTCCGTACGTTTTGCTTTCGTCATATAAATTTGTGTTATCTTGCCACACATTGGTTTGGCTTTGAGCTAACTGAGGTGGCAACACCTGGGGAGTCCTGTTTTTCACACTTATCCCCTCCAAACTGGATAATCTCAGTTGAACAGCTGCTGATGCTGCACTGGCTGACGCACAGTACCTGCAAATCTGAAAAGGTATATAGAGGTGAGAAAGGTTGGAGTCAGGGCTGGCAGCATAGGTACGTAAACAAGGTCCAGGTCACTGGTATAGCTGTGCTAATACATCATGGGATAGATCTAAGAGGGGGACTAAAAAGTCTTAAGGCCCATTTAGACCGGACGGTTCTCGCTCAAAAATCACTCAAAGCCGTCTTTTGAGCGATAATGGTTGTGTCTAACTACACTGACATCGTGCAGTTTTTGTCAATGAATCGCTGATCGTTGTCTTTCAGCATGCCAAAAAGAGAACGATCAGCCTCATCAGAAGTTCACAGCGGGATACAGCTGAGACTATTGTTGCAGCTGTATCCCACTCCGTGAACACAGGCGGGGTATGAAGAACACAGCGCTCCAGCTGTATAACAGTATAACAGCTGAGCACTCCAAGAAAAGAACAGGTGGATGTAGAAGACAAGCGGCCCCACTTGTCTTCTGCATACCCCTCTCGGAGCGCAAAGTGATTGCTCAAAACTTGAGCGATCACCTTGCTAAATGCACACAAGGCTTATCGCTCAAAACCCACTCAAAAGATGTCTTTTGAGTGATAATCATTGTGTCTAAACCAGGCATTACTCTCAAGATGGTGCCTAATAAGTAGCAGACACAGGGGCAGCACTGCAAGAAAGTGACTGGAATATACAGAGTATGGCAGGCAATAGGGTAAGGGGGGCAGGGATGGAAAAATGTGTTTTTGCTGAAGTGGCCCTTTAAAAAAATTGCTGATAGATGTCACCCCAGTCTTCGGTTGAGGAATATTTTATTGTCAGCTGTTACCTTGTATACTCCTGAAAGGCCGGATATAACCAGTCTCTAGCCAGCAATTAATAGAAGCTTTGATAAGATTGTGAGCGGCAGAGGTGCCCCGCATCACTTACCTCCCCTGACTGTAAGGTGCCCGGCGTTCACTAGTTATTGTGTTACCACTAATTTGAGCACCAGAGATTCATAATAGGTTTTATTAAACAGACATCAGGCTATAATTATAGTAGAGACCTGGCCGAAAGTTAAAGATTAACCGCCTCCATGTGTTAATGACATTTCCTAATCTGAACTCCTGTCTACAGTTCAGTTGCTGCGCGCTGGCGATAATCGTAAGATCACTGTTGAAGTTACTGCGGGGCAACACAGGAAATTGAAGAATTAAATAGGAAATTCTTAATATTTAGTGTAAAGAAGTCGTCCGTTTGTGGATTCACCATTGCAGAATTACAGAGCCACTATGGTGTCTAATTATTTGTACAGTTCGGTAGACATGAAATACTTCTTAAAGGCAGAGGGGGTTATTTGAGATTGGATAACAGTGCCACTCTTGTTTGTGGCTGTGTCTGGTAGTGCAGCTCAGCTCCATTCATTTGAATGACATTGAGCTACAATAACCAACTATAAGCCAATGGACAAGAATGGTGCTGCTTCAGGATGCATTTTTATAATGCTATTCTTACATTGTGCGACAAAACGGTGCTAAATGCCTACTTATCGTATCCAACGTAGACTTTTCAGTTGTTAGAGTGACGTCCCTAGCTTACTATGATCGCGGAATCCGCAACTCAAATCCGGTCGTGTGAGACCAGCCTAATGCACACTATGCAATGCTCTCTGATTGGCCAGTGCAAGTTTGGGCAGTCTGAGAGGAGTTATAGTACATTGGTACTTTAACCCCTTAATGACGAGGACCCTTTTGTTTTTCAATTTTCGTATTTTCCTCCCCCCCTTTAAAAAAACCGTAACTCCTTTATTTATCCATCTACATCACTGTATGAAGACTTGTTTTTTGCGGGACGAGTTGTGTTCTTTGATGGTGCTACTTAAAGTACCATATAATGTACTGAAAAACGTTTAAAAAATTCTAAGTGGAGTAAAATGAAAAAAAAACAAACATTCCGTCATCTTTCAGTGCGTCCTGTTTCTACGGCGCACAAACTGCAACAAAAATGACATGATAACTTTATTCTATGGGTCAGTGCAATTACTACGATACCAAACTTGTATAGTTTGTTTTCTTTTTGCTGTACTACTTTTATTTTTTTCAAAGACATTTAATTATTAAAAATTATTTTCTGCCGCCATCTTCTGTGCGCAATAACTTTATTTTTTCGTTAACGTTGTTCGGCGAGTGCTCATTTTTTGTGGCATGTCCTGTAGTTTCCGTTAGTACCAATTCGGAATACATACGACTTTTTGATCGCTTTTTATTGCATTTTTTCTGCGACACAGAGTGACTGAAAAAGTGCATTTCTGGCATTCTTTATTTTTTTTTCGGACGATGTTCACCATGTGGGGTAAATAATGCGCTACTTTGATAGATTGGACTTTTACGGACGCGGCGATACCAAATATGTATTTCTCTTTTAGAATTTAGATTTTTTTTATTATGGATATGGCAAAAGGGGGGTGATTTAAACCTTTATTACTTTTTTTCTTACAATTAATAAAACCTTATTGATGTTATTTTCAATGTTTTTTAAAGTCCCCCTGGGGGACCACAACTAGCGATGCTTTGAACGCTTCGGCAGTATGACGTAATGCTATAGCATTACGTCATACTGCAATTTGACAGGCAGTCTATCAAGCCATGCCATGGAGACGGCTTGATAGGCAGTCTGCTAAGACAGCCCTGGGGCCTTTCAGACCTCATGCTGGGGAGCCATATGGGACCCCCAAACATCGTTTGGGGGATTTAAATGCCGCTGTCAGAATTAACAGGGGCATTTGAAGGGTTAATAGCCGTGATCGGCTGCACGGCTGACTGCAGGTTTTGCCCGCGATTGTCAGCTGAAATAAACAGTTGACGTCCGCGATGTATGAAGAGAGGTCGCCCCACAATCTCTCTTCATACATACCCTGACGTTGCAGGACGTAAATGTACGTCCTGGAGCGGGAAGTGGTTACTACCACCAATGCACTGTGGAGGATTAGGTAGTTGGCCATACTGGATTGCATTAAAGTAAATAAAAAGTGAAAAAAAGTAGATTTTCAGCTCTTTTACGATTTGCATCCATGAGGGGCACTGAAACTACTCACCCCCGTCCTTCGCGATGTCCCGCGACGATCTGGTCTGAAAAGGACCTTCGACTGTCTTTAGTGTATGCGCGCCTTAAGTTGCATTAACTCCTGAAAAAAAAACTGTGGGGTCAAAATACTCCTGACCCCCCCTCAGTGAATATATTAGGGGTGTAGGTTTTAAAATGGGGTCATTTGTGGAGGTATCTATCATTCTGACACCTATGAGCCTTTGCAATCTTGGCTTGGTGCCGGAAAGTAAAGTGTTCCTCAAAATGTTGATAATGTTAAATTTATACACCTCCTAAATGGTTAAAAAACAACAACAAAGTCTTTCAAATGTGCATCCAGAATGAAGTAAACAGATGGAAGTATATATCTTATCAGAAAATTCGTACAGTATATTTGCACATATTTGAGATTTTACAGTTGAAAATGGGAAAAAACAACATTTTTTCCAAAATTTTCCCAATTTTGGCACTTTTTAATAACTATACACAAATTCTATTGGTCTATTTTTACCATGTAAATCACATAAGCCAAACACAAGGCCCATGGGCCGAATTCGGCCCACCGCCTCATTTTATGTGGCCCGACGGCCGTGCAGCAACCTAACAAGAATTATAATCACCCAGCCTGCAGTTCCAGTCTGATGGTGGCAGTGCAGAGTCTTTGACCGCTCACTCTCTTCCGCGGCGTCTGCACGTGCCACATTGTACTCAGCACTGATGCCGAGGTGAGGGGTCAGCTGTCACAGATTCAGCAGAGGCTGGCGCTGGAGCGGAGCTGCAGGTGAGTGGAAAGCCTGTAGGGATGTTGCCCTGCCAGAGGCCAATATGGGGGTTTCTATGACTACTGGGAATACTATGGGGTCACTTACTACTGGGGCCACCAATGAAGGGGACACTTATTACTGGAGCTATTATGGGGGTCACTATTACTATTGGGGTCACAATGGGAATTACTGTTCCTACTAGGGCCACTATGCAGGTCACTGTTAGTCCTGGGTCCACTATAGGAGTCACTGTTACTACTGGGACCACTATGGGGTCACTTACTACTGCAGCTACAATGGGGGTTACTCTTACTACTGGGGCTACTATGGTGGTTACTATTATTACTGGGGCCACTGTGGGGGGTCACTGTTACTACTGCAGCCACTGTGGGGGGTCACTATTACTACTGCAGCCACTATGGGGGGTCACTATTACTACTGCAGCCACTATGTGCGTCAATATTAGGGCTCGTTCACATGGTCATAAGCACATTTCGGTCATGCAAATATGCTGGGTATTTGCACAACCATAAATTGCTTACACTGCATTTTTCAACAGCTCCAGCACTGTGTATTAGCGCACACAAAAATGAACGCAGATAGGCTCATTGAAAAGGTGCGCAAATACTCAGTGAGGGCTTCTTTACATGGGCATGATTTCATCCCGTTATGCGGCCATGATAATCACTGCTGCATAACAGGACAAAAGGAAGCCATTGATTAACAGGTGAGAAAAGATAGAGCTTGACCTATCTTTCCGGGATGTAGTTAATACTATGTGCGAGAAAGATAGGGCGGGACTTATCCTCCTGCTGTTTTTTTCAAACTCATGCGCTATGGCATGTAGTTTGAATGGCTCAATTAAAAAAAACCAGTTCATGCGTAACTATGCTCTGTTACGGCAAGCGTAGTTGCGCAGACGCCAGTATGTTTTTGCCCTAAATACCCAGATTTCTTGCATTTTCATTGCTTATTTGCGCCTGCCTTTCACTTCAATGGCCAATTGCAGTGTGTAATATGCAACAAAATAGGTCATAACGTGGATTTTTTCACGTAATTGCACATTTGATGAAAGAATATGCCCATGTCAACGAACCCAATGAAGTTAACGAGCTCTATTTACTGCATATTACGCATGTAAACTCTGCACATAATACGCTGTGCTCATGTGAACCAGCCCTTACTATACAATTACAATCGGCCCTTTGAAGGAAACCATAAAGCTGATGTGGCCCTTGGTGAAAATGAGTTTGACCCCCCCCCCCACCCCCGACCTAAATGAAGTACAATATGTGGGGGGAAAAACAATGTCAGAATCACTTGGATATGCAAAACCTTTACGGAGTTATTCTATGTTAAAGTGACATGTCAGATTTCCAAAATTTGGCTTCGTCACTAAGGTGCAAACAGGCTTTGTCACTAAGAGGTTAAGCACGTTCACTCACTAGCCGAATGGTGTCTGTTGTCAGGTGACTCTACAAGTAATTGCCAGGAAAATACATGCACGTTCAGCAAATGAAGTGAGCGCCAGAAAAAGCTGGACGCTAGTATGCAAGCTCGGACATCCTTTTACACAGCATCAGAGTGGGATTTCTTAGCAGGATAGAAAATTAATATACCTGCTTTCAAAACCCGGGAGGGGGGAATACAGTGAAAATTTATTTTTTTTCCCAAAAATCTGACTCTTTTCATCTAATTTAAAAAAGAAGATTGTAAAGGTATTGGGGAAAACATAACAGTATATAGTAATTTGCCAATCTCATTATCAATGCTACTACATGCAAAGTAGGGTGGTCACAAGACATAGGGGGAAACTTAATCAGACAAGATTTTCCTGATTGGCTATATGTCCCATTAAATTACTGGCATTTAGCTGCCATCCAATGGTCAGGTTTTATGCAGTTTGTTTTACAATACACGCCAAGTTAAAGTAGAAACCAGAGATGCTGCAAGGCTCACAATCCAGGAGGTTATACAGCTCAAGCTCAAAGTAAGAAGGTGGAAGCTTTTAAGTCCAGCCTTGATGACGACTTCTTCATTCTTCTGCTCATAGGAATTTTGTATCAACTCCTCCAATGCAGCCAGTACGTCCCTTTGTCTCTAAAGGAGCAAAAACTGTCTGTCTTCTTGATTTCTTGTGACGTCACCACAAATGACATCACAATGTAACAGTCAGTCATAACTCGGAGCTTTACCTCATGGCAACTTATCCTCCCCTCATCTTTCTTTTGCCTGGATGATTGCCCCCAACCTTAGAGACCCACCAGCTGTTCCTCCTTAGAAGGCTTCACATTGGCTCACTCTTCCACCCTTGAGTAGATTCTGCTGTAGCTGGGGCTAAGCGGGCAACACAACAATTATGGCATTAATAAGTCCAATATTAGGGTGAACGACACAGTTGTATAATTGTTAGCACCTTTTTGCATTTCTCTCCACACTTTTACAAAGGTGGCAGGGCGTAGCTGGAAGAGTAGAGTCTCTATTTTCCAACCCATTTACAATAATTTGCGCCAAACATTGCAGTAGGTTGTAGTACAGATCTGCGACGGTTTATAGCTGGTGGAGACTTGCATTTCCGGTGCATGGGCATCCAAAGAGGGGCCAAACTTTTGACTCGTGCGCCTCTTAAAACAAAATTTGTTACCCTGGCTCTATTCTGTCAAAGACTGGTGTAAAATCGACAGTCTTTAGTAAATTCTCCCACGTGTCTTATAATAGAAGCTCATGCAGAAAATCTTTGATAAATGGAAGGAAATGGGTGTTACCTTATTGCATAGAAAGTCTGGCCACGTGAGGCCAGACCACGGCCACTAGCAGCAGCCAATAGCTGTGCGATTTACCAGCTGAACCATGTGGCTCTCGGCCGCTGTGGGTGGCGTGGCCTGGCTGCATGTAGCCAGCCGAACCGCGTGTTTCCAGCCTAATGTGTATATATATAGCTGCATAATTGATATGTTTGAAGACAAGGCACAGGAGCATCCAGTCCAATCAGATCCTGCTGTTTTGTTCTACAGGAAGGCAAAACCCCCATATAACACAGATGCCAGTTGCTCTATATAGTAAAGCTGTAACTGTTTTCAGTATACGTTCTGTATTAATACCTCACTGTTTGCAACATGTGTGATTATAGTCATAGAATTGTTGATATCCTTCAGGCCGGTAACACACGAACGGATTTTAATTGCGTATTCTGTAATCGCTGTCCGCGTGTATGATACACAGTAGTATGCAGGCACTGACTTTCGAGGTTTTGCTCACACTTGCGGGTAGAAATTGCTGATTCCGTGAGTGGAAGATAAATCGCATCATGTTCTATTTTACCACGAGCTCCACTGATCTCTATGGATGCATTTGATTTGCAGTGCATACGCAATTACATTGCTTATGGATGGGGATTCGTAGGAAAGTTGCTAGGAGACCAGATAACAAATGGTTTAAAGAAAACAGGAATTTGTGGGCAAACAATGCAGGACAAAGTCTGGGGAGCAGCACACCATCCAGGCTGCTGTCTGCAACCTCCGCTTGTTCTTCGGGGCTCTTCCTCCACAAGAAGTAGTCTGTTTTTTTTTTGCCAAGCCGAGAGAGCAGTATCCCGTTCTGAAGGCCCCCAGAACAGCTCTCACCACGACTGCACCAGAGAATGTCGCCTGGGTGGTCGCCTGAGTGATAGAAGGATGTTTCCAGGGGGTTGGGCAACTTTCTGATGTCATTTCCTGCTTGCGTTCGTTCTTCCTGGCAGAAGATACGTTGTCCTTAAACGTACATCCACACGGAAAACCGCATGCATACATGATCATACGCAATTCGCTTCCGCGATCAAATGCATGTCTTCTAGAGATGAGCGAGCACCAAAATGCTCGGGTGCTCGTTACTCGAGTCGAACTTTCAGTGATGCTCGAGAGTTCGTTTCGAGTAACGAACCCCATTGAAGTCAATGGGCGACTCGAGCATTTTTGTATATGACTGGTGCTCCGCTAAGGTTTTCATTTGTGAAAATCTTAGCAAATCACCAAAGTCATGTAAAAAACACAGAAATGGATAGGGCAGGCGAGGAGCAACATGCAGGGCTGCATTTCGGGCTCCGAGGTCTCACTATTAAGCCACAATAGTGGCAAGAGTGAGACCCCCCCCCCCACTGTCAGCATAAAGATCGTTCTCCTCTGCCACAGCTGTAACAGCTGTGGCAGAGAAGAATGATGTTAGCCCATTGAATTCAAAGGAGCCGGCAATACAGCCGCCTCCATTGAAAGCAATGGGCTGCCGGCGAGCGCGGGATGAATTTTCGGGAAGGGCTTAAAAACATAAGCCCTTACCTGAAAAAGAAAGATTTTAGTGTAAAAAAGAATAAAAATGCAGGCATTCTCTTCAATGGAGCCGCTGCTGCTGCCGGCGACTCCATTGAAGACAATGGTCTGCTGGCACACCTGAATTCTTTTTCAGGGAAGGACTTTACATATAAGCCATTCCCTGGAAATGAATTAAAAGTGATTTAAAAAACAAAAAAAATAGATACTCACCTCCCTTCAGCTGCCAGGGCACAGCCACGTGTTCTCCTGCTGTCCCCTGCACTGTGGTGCTGAACTGCTGTCATTCAGCTGAGAGCAGCGCTGAGCCAATCAGAGGCAACACTCACTCACCCATTCATGAATGGGTGTGAGTGAGATTTGCCTCTGATTGGCTCAGCGCTGAGCCAATCAGGGGCATGTCTGACTCACACCCCCTTCACACCCACTGCAGGCCAACCGCGCTGAACTCCGTCTGCCGGGACAAGGCGAGTATATATATATTTTTTATTTCTACACATTTCTGGATGAATTGCAGGGAAGGGCTTCTTCCCGACAATTCATCCCGCGATCGCCGGCAGCCCATTGCTTTCAATGGAGCCGGCTGTATTGCCGGCTCCATTGAATTCAATGGTCAGTGCTCGTTTAATCGAGACGAGTACCGCGTGGTGCTCGTCTCGAGTAACGAGCATCTTGAGCACCCTAATACTCGAAGGAGCATCAAGCTCGGATGAGTATGCTCGCTTATCTCTAATGTCTTCCACTCTGGATATCCGTCAGTGGAATCCAACCCGTTTGTGAGAGCCCGGCCTCATTGTTGACTTTGAGGGGAATAAAAGTTTGTCTATGGTCATGCGATGGACATGAAGGCGCACAACTTGTTAAAAGACAGAGAATCTATAATCACAAAGCCAGAGATGTAAGCAATGAAGATCCTATCTAATGTCAGCAAGCAGAGATCTAGAAAATGTTATCTATATATATAAAATTGAATGTATGTCTGTCTGTGTGTCTGTCTGTCTGTCTGTTTGTCCTTTATGCGCTACTACACCATTCATCCGATTGCCATGAAACTTTGGGAAGTTGTTGACTACACTCCTGGGAAGATTATAGGCATAGTACATTTATGCTACGATAAATGGCGCGCGTGCGAGCATCGTCGACAGTTACGACCCCCCCCACGTAGATCGTTCGATTTCCATCATTGCCACTAATTCTCTCACTTCCCGATGTTGTAGAAACATGAAATTTGGCACGAGCATTGATTATGTCATAAATAGGAAAAGCTAATGGGTCCCAACTCGATTATTCAATTCTAAGCGCCAAAGAATTAGCGTCCAAATTTTACGTACGGAATCTAATTTTCTCGCTTCCCAATGTCATAGAAACTTGAAATTTGGCACGAGCATTGATTATGTCATAAATAGGAAAAGCTAATGGGTCCCAACTCGATTATTCAATTCTATGCGCCAAAGAATTAGCGTCCAAATTTTACGTACGGAATGTAATTTTCTCACATAGAAACTTGAAATTTGGTACGGGCATTGAATATGTCATAAATAGGAAAAGCTAATGGGTCCCAACTCCATTATTCAATTCTATGCGCAAAAGAATTAGCGTCCAAATTTTACGTACGGAATGTAATTTTCTCACATAGAAACTTGAAATTTGGCACGGGCATTGATTATGCCATAAATAGGAAAATTTAATGGGTCCCAACTCGATTATTCAATTCTAAGCGCAAAACAATTAGCGTCCAAATTTTACGTACGGAATCTAATTTTCTCACTTCCTGATATATATAACTGAATGTCTGTCTGTTTGTCCTTTATGCATTACTACACCATTCATCCAATTGCCATGAGACTTTGGGAAGTTGCTGAGTACACTCCTGGGAAGATTACTGGCATAGTACAACTACCCTACGATAGGTGGCACGCGTGTGAGCGTCGTCGACAGTTATGCCCCCCAGACAAAGATCGTTTGATTTCCATCTCAAGCACGAAAGCAAAAGGCATTACGAGCAACGGGATGCGTGTTCAACTACAAAATGATGCATCCGCCGAACGTTTCGCAAGACAATTGCTGGATATTGAGAATGCTGAGGTAAAATGAAAGCTGTGCTGTGATTGGTTGCTATTTCTTATACTGCTGAGGTACCACGAAAGCTGTGCTGTGATTGGTGGCTACTTCTTATACTACTGAGGTTGCATGAAAGCTGTGCTGCGATTCGTTGTTATATATTATACCACAGAGGTAACATGAAAGCTGCGCTGTGATTGGTTGCTATTTTTTATATTGCTGAGGCAGAATAAAAGTTGCGCTGTGATTGGTTGTTATTTCTCTTACTGCTGAGGTAACATGAAAGCTGCGCTATGATTGGTTGTTATATTTTATACTGCTAAGGTAACATGAAAGCTGCGCTGTGATTGGTTGTTATATATTATACCACTGAGGTAACATGAAAGGTGCGCTGTGATTGGTTGTTATCTAGATATATAAAAACGAATGAATGTATGTCTGTCTTCGCAGCAACGCGCGACGGGTAAGCTAGTAGAAAATAAACTGGAAAACTTTTATAACTTTTGGTGTAGTTTTTCTCATTTACAATAACAATGCTGACTTTATTCTGGAGATCTGCGACCTTCTCCTTGTAATGTTAGTATGATGCCCTATTGTGATTTTCACTTGCATTGCTTTTAGAGCAATATAGCAACAGTCCTGAAAACTGCAATCATTTCCACACCGTGTCCTTATTTTTCACTGTTGTATAGTTTCCATATATTCAGCATTCTTAGAAATGTGGGCACCATTTAACTGGTGTGTTTGAGAAATTCTGTGTGACTTGTACTGTATGTGCGGATTTGTGGTAGATTTTGATGGATGTAGCCAAAGTATAATTTATGACTTTGTCATGGTTGGTGGCGCGATGCAGGATTCAGGATACAATGCAGCAGATGGAGTAACCAAAGTGTACAATATTTATTAATAAACATATAAATGAACAAAAATAATATAGTAATAATGGTTACACAATTAAACCTTTTTAGGCCGCCTGCAGACGAGCGGGTCGGATCCGGCAGCGAGAAATCTCGCCGCGCGATCCGACCCCAGAGCCTGCAGGGACAAGCGCGTACTCACCCGAGCCTGGCGGCCCCGGCTCTTTGATGTGCCGGCTGCCGCGCAGCCGGCGCATGCGCAGACCGGAGCCGGCGGCCAGGTGAGTGCGTGCCCCGCAGAAAATTAGAACATGCCGCGGTTTGTTTGCCGCGCGAGATTTCGCGCGGCCAAACCGCGGCCGTCTGCATAGGAGTGCATATTGTAATGCACTCCTATGCAGACTTTCAGCGGCGGAAATCCCGCGGGAAATCCCGCGGCGGGATTTCCGCTCGTCTGCAGGCGGCCTTACTTTGAATCGCCTGTAGTTAACTAGATCCTAAAGATAATACATTATGCACAATAGGAAATAATTCCAGAAGAACAATATCAATAACACTTGACTATTATCAGCATCCATTCACACAATGTCCAATTATGGAATCTATGGCACAGCAACACAGCTTCCCCTTAGGGGTTAACACTCCAAAACAGTCTCTTAGAAAAGCTGGTTCCCATATTCACATGTAATGTCCCTTAAAATAACACAGTCCATAACCTGGGTTCAAGCTTCAGAAACTTTCATGATGGTAGTGTCTGCAGTAGTAGCCCTATCTCCTATAGTAGGCCTGCTAACATTCTGTCTTTAACTCTTTCCTCCGTGTGCACACCTATCGTCAGATTGAGGCTAGCCTCACTTACAATATGATAAATATGATATTTAAAGTAAAAGAACAAGTGAAATGAAGTAGATTTTCAACATAAATGCTTAAAAAATAGTGATTATTTGCTAAGAAAACATACATTGGCATTAATGAGGGCAACTCTAGTTTTTGCAGTGCATCTTCACCGGCAGGCAGAGAAAGGCATGCATACACTGTGCATCTGCATTTTCCTGTTCTGAATTGGCAGTGCTCATGCATACAGTGATGTAGCCTACCTGTTCTTTCAATTGGCTACGTTACAAGGAGGTATTCACCGTGCATGTGTTCTCTCCTCTGCCTGCTGCTGAAGGTGGACACAGGATTTGGCATGTATTCAAAAAATTAGGTGGCACTAATACTGATACCAATGTACATGAACTGAAGCTTTCCAGTATGGAAATTAGACCCGTGACCTTGATGTACTGCATAGACTTACTAGTTTTCTGTGGATCACTTTAGTTTGGAAAATCCAGCGATCTGAGTGCCTTCCAACGAGGCCTGGTCATCAGTGCTAGACTAGCCGGGGCCAGGATTTCACTGCCAACCTTGTGGGGTTTTCTCGAATAAGAGTGTGTAGAGTATACCGAGAATGGCAAGATTGAGGAAAAGCATCCATTGAAAGGGGATCCTGTGGATGGAAACAACTTGTTGGCACAAAGGGTCAGAAAAGGATGCCAGGAATTTTTCTGATGACCAGATGCTGCACAATCTGAACACACAACTCATAGCACGGATGGGCTATAACAGAAGACAACCAGTTTCAGCAGCATTGCTGCCTACGAAAAACATGAGAATGAAACTCCAGAAGGCAAAAGAGCATAAAAATCTGATCACTCAGCAGTAGAAAAACATCTCCTGGTCAGATGAATCCAGATTTCTGTTGCACCGTGCTGATGGGAAGGTCAGAATTTGGTACAAGCAGCATGAATTGATGACCCCTTCCTGTCAGCTGGTCAGACCATATCAGCATGTCCATCTAATTTGCAGCAATTATGAGTAACTTCCTGTTCCCATGGGCCAATATTCCTGCAGTGCAATTTTATCATCTAGTAGAATCTACACCACGATAAATTGTTGTGGTTCTGAAGTCCAAAAGAGGTCCAATGTCTTATTAGATGGGGTCTCTCATAAACTGGCCATTCTGTTAAAGTTATGTAGCCCAATAAGCATTATTTTTAAGAATTTATATTGCAAATTTTTATTTTACTTTTTCTTTAACTTTAAATGTAATATTTCTTGTTGGGTAACTCCTTTAAGAGAAAATGTCATGTGATGTCATTTCAACCCTGGGTCAGTGCAGTCTTGTTCTACACTGTGTGCGGAACAGATGATTTTTTGCAGATCACATTAAGCCAAATAGTGACATTGTTTCGATCATCACAAAAATAACTAAAAAAAATTGTTATTTATTCATTTCAAGGTCTCAAGTGTGTGTGTCTGATGTGTGAAAGCACCAACTATACCTGCCACACTGAAGGAGCGTGCTGGACATCAGTGATGCTTACAAATGGCAAAGAAGAAGTCATCAAGTCCTGCATTTCTCTTCTTGAGTTGAAAGCTCAGGTTTACTGTCACAGCTCCAACAACATCACCAGGACAGAGTGCTGCCACTCCGATTTCTGCAACAACATAACACTCCATTTACCTGCAGGTGAGCCAACGTACTTCTCCTTAATGATATACAGTAACAGTCAGACTCTAAGGCCTCATGTCCACAGGTGAATTTTTGCTGCGGAATCCGGAGCGCGCATTCTGCTCCAGATTCCGCAGCATTATCCCTCCATAGCATGCTATGGAAAAATTATTTTTCATGTACACGAGCGGAAACCAATTGCGATTTCCACTTGCAGATGAAAAGTCACAGCATGCTCCATTTTACTGCAGGTCCCGCATGGGTGGCTTCCATTGCTGACCCATCCGTGGCCCGTCCGCAGTGTCAATGTCAATCCGTGGCCCATCTTTGGGAAGATCAGTAAAAATCTGTACTGTGCATGTGCGCCGGCGGCACTTCTGCAGAAGAAAGACATTGACAGGTAAGCAGGGTCGCTGGCCGCGAGCACGGAGGGATTCCATGTGGGATTCCCCATGAGGAATCCGTGCATACCCGTGGACATGAAACGATTTATTATTCGCTGTTTGATCGTTGGCTACATTTACACCGAACGATTATTATTCATGTTTGCTGATTTGAACGCTTTTTTTGAACAGTAATCGCTCCATATAAAAGGGTCTTAAAAGGAATTTATAACCTATATTTTTATCAGATAGTGAAACATTTTCTATTTTTCTAATGTGTTTATTTTCTTATTGTAGATTTTATTTTCTTGTCTATACATGACAATGAGGGCGGCAATCTTGCCCGAGCTGCAGTTAATAGCATTTAGAGCTATGTTTTATAGCAGCCTTATGGGCCATTCACATAATGCACAGGAGCTGACCTATTGACTTCTATGGGATACTGTTCTAAGCTTGCCCGTGACTTTTGCAGAGGTTATTCTTCAGGGAGGGGGAGGAGGTGAGCTGTGACTATCGCCTACTGTGAATGGTGGATCCTGTGTTATCTACATGTAGGTGTTACCTCTCTCACTGTAATCCTGCCTGTGATGATAATGAGACGACTGCTGCAAAGCTCTCTCTACAGAACAGGAAGTGACAGATATTATTAGGGCTCTTTTACATGGAACGATTATTGTTCAGTTTATCGCTGGATTGAGCAAAACTAAACAAAATCGATCAGTGTAAGCTCTGCCAGAAACGAAATGATTATTGTTCATCATTTAGGTAGGCATAAAAATCAAATGATGGTCGGCCTTATGTAAAGTTGGTTCCACACAGGGCTGGTTTCCAGACACTGTGATGACAATCTTCACAATCTCTGCCTCTCTTGGGTGTGTGTACGTCTGCATCTACACACATTATATTGGGTTTACTCACCATTTGGACAGAATACCTGGCTTGTCCTATGATTCTGCCCCGTGCTGATTGGACCATAGGAATTCAGGGCAAGGAAGTATAGGACAGTGAACTACTGGTAGAGTGCTAGACTTGTTACATGCCTTCTCCCTGAAAGTGGATTGCAAACAGTAGATCAGCAAAAAAAATGGGGAAGACAACCTGAAAATAAGGACTTACAAACATGAAGCAGGGTGCAAATGGCAGCAAATGAGGGTAAGGAAAATCCTGGTATATTTTAGAGAACTTGTTGAAAACTCAGATACGCTTTAACCCTGTTGCGACTGGAGATGTTTTGGAACTTCATGTCCAGCATAGTGAGGGAATACTGTAATCAAAATGCACATTTAATTTAGAGAACGGATTGTGGTGTGAATTTTCTCTGCTTGTGTGCACATACCATAATCGATCTCCACTTTGGCTAAGATTATGACCTTCAACAGAGGACTCCCACTATCAACTGGGAATTCCTTAATCAGGTGTATGACAGTGGGTTTTCTAAACCCTCCCTTTAAGGGTATGTACACATAGTACGGAAGTTTTCCATAAGTAAATCCACATTTAAATCCGCACGTTATAGAGTTTGGTGTGGTTTGAGAATAGAACTTTACTAATTGCATTGCAATGAATGAAACCTACAGTAAAAATCTGCTGCTTTTCCTTAACAGAGCATGCTGGGGATTTGAAAATCTGTAGCATGACTACAATCCCCTTGGATTCTTCCACCATGAGTGATTGGGTTTTTTAAAACCCCATTGCCAAAACCTGCACTGTACTTTGCTGTGGCGTTTCTGTGCGCATTTCATAGCTGAAATTCTGCAACAAATTTGCGATTTGTCAAAGACACCTTAAAGGGGACCTGTCAGCAGCTTGAAGGCTTATTTACACGAGTGCATTTACGGCGCTTTTGTACGGCCGACCGATATACACGACCATCTGAAGCATTGGTTTCCAATGCATTCATTCACAGGGGCGAATCTATGACAGCGTAGAAACGTCGCATCACAAAAAATGGAAAATACGTGACTGAAATACGGTGGCGGAAAATATATGGTGGGTAAAAAGATAGTTCTGGAACTATTTTTTTGACCGATATATGACGCAGTCTATGGCAGCTGGAAAAAAAAAAGAGCGGGGGAGGCAGTTTAACGCTGCGAAAAGCGTACAGGTGCCTATATATAGGCATTTGAAGCATCCCAAAGATTTATGCTGAGCAAGGGTTTTCCGGGGTGCAACATATTTTTCGCTAAAAACGGCGCTCACAGTCATTTGAATGTACGAAAAAACGCTAATTATGGGCCATTTATGCGAATTTATGGTGCAGACGAGAGAACGTAAAAACGCATACTATCATGTGAAAGAGCCCTTAACCCTATAAACTACATTCTAGGACTCAAAGGTGGAGCGTTAGGGGAGCTGTGGTTTATACTCACAGGGTCCCCTGTTCTAGTGCTGTGCCTCCGAGTAATCAGCGCACGCACACAGCGTAATTCTTTTCAGATAGCTTTGTGTGCGCTCTACCATTGAGATCAACTAGAGAAAGCATGCATATAGCTTTCTGAAGAGTCTTGCTGTGCCTGCTGATTCCTTGGAGACACAGCACTGGAACTGGGGACCCAAGGAGTATCACCCACAGCTTCCCTAACCCCTTGCTCCCTCACCTTTGAGTCCTATAACATAGTTTATGGGGTGACAGGTTCCCTTTAAGTCATGATAGTAAGTTTGTTCCTGATGACACTTACCTAGTTGCTGGACACAGCTGTATTCATTACGGAGAGCAGATTTGTACATTTTCTTGTTTTTACGTGTCGCGGAAATTAAAATGAAACGCGCTAACCACATGGCTGAGAAGCCCAGAAATAACCTAAACTAAGCACTCTTCCACCTTCCTTATAATCTTTTTTCGTGTCCTCGTTGGAGTTGCACAAACTGCTGCAGGCCTTTTGCCCTACTCATTTGATGAAATGCTTGGTAATTCCCACAGCGGTGACACAGATGACTTGTTGTTTGTTTGTTTTTTATTGCACAAGGAGCAAAATTTGGGTAAAAGTGAAAAGCGATACTTGCCCAAATCACTGAAAAGTCATCTGTCTTCCAGCCTTATGGACAGAAAAGCTCTCCAGATGTGACAACAGTTAATTGTTTAGGGTATAACAACATGGAAAAGGGCCAGACTGAATGTATGACTGGGAAGGGGTGGGTTGTCAGGATTGCATACATAGTACATATGTAAGCTGAGGATAAGGTTGAGCACGGGGTGGTCGCAGAAGAAGGGCAAAGATCCTGGCAAATGTAACCACTGTTGTTTACTATGTGGAGCAACGGGCAATATAGTAATGCACGGTCTTTCATCAATATTTCAAGGCTGGTATGACCAACTGGCAGAAGTTATATATATATAAAAAAATAAAATAAATCTTGTTATTTGTATAGCATCAACTTATTCCGCTGTGCTTTCAAGTAATTTATTTATTACCACCCACCAAGCTGGGTACTCATTTTACCGACCTTGAGCTGGCTACCTGAACCATGCGGGGATAGAACTTGCAACCTTCAGGTTCTGAGCAAGAGCTTCGGACTGCATTTCAGCTGCCTTAGCACTCTGCATCACACAGGGCTCTGGTGCTGACAATGACTTGACCAGTTGTCACTGATCCTGGCAACCTGAATATTGGTGATTATGCACTGCCCTATGTTGCTTACTGGACGCAGGAAATATACGACAGGGTCAGAAACAGTATAATGGGGCTGTTTTATGTACCTCGGGGAGTTGTGCCATATTTAGCAATAGAAAGTACAGCAAGTATCACTCATAGCTGTTGGTGCTACATAGGACTGATGGTGAGCTGCAAGCATCATCCAGCCTGGTCTGTGAAAGTGAAGTTGGGTCTACCTAGTAAGTCATGCTTTTGAGATCCTGTTGGGTGGTGAACCCAACACCTTGTTGTCCTGACCTTCATCAGCTGCACCCTTGCTTGGGGCTGAGGAAGCTCCTTAATCGTAAGGGGTTTCTGGAGTACTGGACCACTTCCAAAATGCTTCCTGGAGAGAGAAACTGTGCTGTGGGCTCTGCAAAAGCCTGAGGAATATGACATGGTATTCCAAAAGGTACCCTGCCAAGTTCAGTTATCGTCTGTTGCTATTGGACCCTTTGGAGTCTATTGATACTGCTTCTGATATGCCATGTGCTCTCTAACAGAGGCTGTAACTCATATATTGAGAGCCTTCATTGAGAGACTGTTTCATTGCCATTAGTAACTGCCAAGCTCTGTGCCTTTAAGAGATTCTGTAACTGCAAAGCTCTGTACTTAAAGGGGTTGTCTCATGAAAGCATGTGGGGTTATGCACTTCTGTATGGCCATAGTAATGCACTTTGTAATATACATCGTGCATTAAATATGAGCCATACAGAAGTTATTCACTTACCTGCTCCGTTGCTGGCGTCCTCGTCTCCATGGATCCGTCTAAAATCGCCTCTTCTGGCGATTTTAGACGCGCTTGCGCTGTGCGGTCTTCTGCCTTCTGAATGGGGCCACTCGTGCCGGAGAGCTGCTCCTTGTAGCTCCGCCCCGTCACGTGTGCCGATTCCAGCCAATCAGGAGGCTGGAATCGGCAATGGACCTCACAGTGAAGATCCCGGCGGCCATCTTACTAAGGTAAGTAAGAAGAAGGAAGAAGTCGCCGCAGCGCGGGGATTCGGGTAAGTACTACCCGTTTTTTTTTTTTTAACACATGCATCGGGTTTGTCTCGCGCCGAACGGGGGGCCTATTGAATAAAAAAAAAACCCGTTTCGGCGTGAGACAACCCCTTTAATTATGCCTGTACCACCAAGCCTTGTGCTGTGGCCTTTAAGTCTTGCAAATTTCTATATGGAAAAACATTGCAGAAGCGCAAGATACTGATGCATTATCTATTGTACAAATATAATACTAAGCAGTTAAGCAGTCCCTCCCCCACTTAATATGTGGTAGGCATGTGGGTGGTTGTCCATCAGTATCTTGCATCAGTAAGAAAGTGAACTTGGTAATATTTATGAATCTGTGGGAATCCTCGAATAGGTAGGTTAAGATACGACACACGTTGCAGTACCGTACACAGTAACAGTCTCTACTTATCAGCAGAATTGGCGGTCTAGTCTTTCTAATTTGGCACACAATTATAATACTTTGCAACACAGTTTCACAGCTTAGCAACACTGTCTCGTCCTTTCAGCCCTTGTAGATCAAGTTATAGTCTCTTTAAATACAGGGCAGACCTGTATCTCCAGGGACAAGCTTGTGTATGCACTCACAGTCTCTATAATGGAAAGGCTTCCAATCTCTCAGCTGGTGAACGACTGGAGCTCCTTCAATGTTACTCCATGCAGGATGAGATGTTCCCTACCATTCGTCCAATAGACTTGCATGCTCCGCCCAGTACAGTGACTATATAAATCTTAGAATGGCCACCAGACTGGGATCAAGACCACACACACACAATGTCCACAAGGGGGCAACAATGGTGTCTGATACAACAATCAGATCAAACTGTTACATAATAAACATTAGTAGTTGTACAATAAGCATCAGCAGTTATGGCGTTTACTAGACTCCGCAAAGCTAGCATATGCATCCCCTTTACAGAGCTCTTTAGTATTGAGAAGATATTATGAAGTTCAACAATCCGTTATATGTTCATCTCTATTACTACCACATTAATATATGCAATACATATATGATGTGTCTCTTTCATTACATGCGAGGAGAAGGTCAGGCTGGTGAAAAGAGCTGAGTTGACATTTCACCAGTTTAAACTTGCTGTAGATGTTTTCCGCTGATAACAGAGTCACAAGTGCGGCCAAAACAGATGGAGAACGTCTACAGAATCATTGAGAAATACTAAATGAGGATTACAGAGAGCAGATTTTCATATTGCAGCTTTATTAGGAGTTAAACTAGCCGATACATGTAAACTAATAGCTGTTAAAACAGAAGAAAAAATATTGACCAGCTTACTCCCACCTTGAAAAAGCTGTACCTGGATATCCAGTACCTGAGGCACAGGAGAATATCCGCTTCAGCGCCAGCATAAGAAGTGTAATATCCAAAGATACCAGCATTGTCTTCATAAAAAGTTATATTTCTATTAATCCATCTAAAAAGTAGGGACAGTGGGGCGGTAGGCTACATGTTTCAGACCCAAGTTATAAGTATGCCATAGGAAGAACCATATGGTTGGGGTCTGAAACATGTAGCCTATTACCCACTGTCCCTGAACTCTTTTTTAGATCAATTAATGAAGATATACCTTTTTATAAAGACAACAGATATTGGAATCTTTATTATTTTATACTGCTAAAAGGGGAAACAAAATGCAGAACACAAAAAAAAACAGCTTCACCTTGTAGCTATTTGTCAGACTATATCAGAGAATTACTTAAAGTGAATGTTAACCGCTTTTTAAAATTATTGTAATCAGTCCAAAATTCTGAGCTCATTAATTTTTGAATATGCCTTTATAGTCGCCAGAGATTCATTTTCTCATATGGAGCTCCAAATCTCCTGCATAGACCGAGTTTTTAAATAATAGTGTGCTGATTTTCTGCAGCCACCACCAGGGGGAGTTTAGAACCTTAAAGGGATTTTCCAATAAACATTATTAATGACCTATCCTCAGGTCATCAATAGTTAATCAGCGGGGATGGGGATAGGTCATCAAAAGTTAATCAGCAGGGATGGGGATCCACTGCTCGGGATCCCAGGTGATCAGCTGATTACGTGGCCTGCTGTCGGTGCAGTGGGGTCTGAGCAGGAAGTTAATGACAGTGAAGTCGCCTATTTTTCTTCTGGCTCCAACCCTGCTATAACGACATTCAGCCCCACTGCACTAACAGAATTGCCTATTATTATCTATAAGAGCGTACCAAAAACGGATCACACTTGCATGTCATGTCAGTTGCATGCGATTGCAATCCGCTTTTAATGAAACAGTTACGTCCTGTGCGTTTGGGCTTTACATGGAGGGAAGACGGGAGTCAATTCCATTTATTGCAGGTAATGACTATTTCTTACAGCTGACACCCGCTGGCAACAACTTGGATCTGTGTGAATGCTGATCGTGGTTGTTAACTAGAGATGAGCGAACGTACTCGTCCGAGCTTGATACTCGTTCTAGTATTAGCGTGTTCGAGATGTTCGTTACTCGTGACGAGTACCATGCGGTGTTCGAGTTACTTTCACTTTCATCTCTGAGACGTTAGCGCGCTTTTCTGGCCAATAGAAAGACAGGGAAGGCATTACAACTTCCCCCTGCGACGTTCAAGCCCTATACCACCCCCCTGCAGTGAGTGGCTGGCGAGATCAGGTGTCACCCGAGTATATAAATCGGCCCCTCCCGCGGCTCGCCACAGATGCATTCTGACAGAAATCAGGTACAGTGCTGTTGGTGCCGGAGCTGCTATAGGGAGAGCGTTAGGAGTATTTTAGGCTTCAAGAACCCCAACGGTCCTTCTTAGGGCCACATCTAACCGTGTGCAGTAGTGTGGAGGCTGCTTTTTGCAGTGTTGCACTTTTTTTTTGTATATCGGCCGTGCAGAGCATTGCGTCCTGCAGTAATTTTACATTGTCCAGGGCCAGTAGTGGTGAGGCAGGGACAGAAGACATATTTAGTGTATATAGGCAGTGGGCCTTTCCAAAAACATTTGGGGAAAAAAATCTATTTGGGCTGCCTGTGACCGTCCTCAGTGTACTGGGTCTCTGCTGGAGGTAGTTGTCCTAATTCATACGCAGCCAGCTAAGTGTTACAGCAGGCTTGCACAACATTCTTTCCTGCCTCTGTGTTGCCTCTTACATCACCGCTGTATTCCTGTCCACAAGTGTACTGGGTCTGTGCTGGGGGTAGTTGTCCTAATTCATACGCAGCCAGCTAAGTGTTACAGCAGGCTTGCGCAAAATTCTTTCCTGCCTCTGCTGTGCGTTCCGTAAGCGAAGTCAGCCTCCAGCCAAGGGCCAATAAGCGGCACATTTAATTACAGCGTTCTGTTTCTGCATTACTGGTAATACAGCATGCTGAGGGGTAGGGGTAGGCCTAGAGGACGCGGAGGCCCAAGTCAGGGTGTGGACACAGGCCGAGCCAGTGCGGTGGCCAGGGGTAGAGCCAGGGCCAGACCGAATAATCCACCAACTGTTTCCCAAAGCGCCCCCTCGCGCCATGCCACCCTGCAGAGGCCAAGGTGCTTTAAGGTGTGGCAGTTTATCACAGAGACGCCTGACGACCGACGAACAGTGGTGTGCAACCTTTGTCGCGCCAAGATCATCAGTGCATGGCATGAGTGCAGCTGAAGGCTGCGCAGGGACACTTTGGTGTGCGCTGTGGACACTGCGTCGTGCGCGCGCGCGGGGGGGGGGGGGGGGGGGGGGTTGGGCAGCATGTAACCCAGGAGAAGTGGCAGCGGAGTGTCATGCAGGCAGTGATTGTGCTTTGTTGGAGATAGTGTGGTGCTTAGCTAAGGTATGCATTGCTAATGAGGGCTTTTCAGAAGTAAAAGTTGTTGGGAGGGGGGGGGGGCACTCTTGCCGCTATTGTGGCTTAATAGTTGGACCTGTGAACTTGAGATGCAGCCCAACATGTAGCCCCTCGCCTGCCCTATCCGTTGCTGTGTCGTTCCCATCACTTTCTTGAATTTCCCAGATTTTCACAAATGAAAACCTTAGCGAGCATCGGCGATATACAAAAATGCTCTGGTCGCCCATTGACTTCAATGGGGTTCGTTACTTGAAACGAACCCTCGAGCATCGCGATAATTTCGTCCCGAGTAACGAGCACCCGAGCATTTTGGTGCTCGCTCATCTCTATTGTTAACCCTTTAAATTCCGCTATCACTTCTGATTGCGGCATTTAAATCCTCAGATCAAAGTTTGGGTGTCCGAAACGGACCCCTGCGATGCAATCTTGAGGAGCTGTTCGCTTGCCATGACAGCCTGAGACCTTCTGAAGGCGACCAGCGCTGCCATGGCTGATTGCCTTTCAGATCGCTATATAATGTATACTATGGTATTACAGGAGCAATCAAACGACCGCAACTTCAAGTCTTCTGTGGAGATTAATAAAAGATGTAAAAATGAGAAAAAAAATGTATTAAATATTAGAGAAAAGAAAGTAAAAGTTAGAAAAAAAACTTTCCTATATTAATAAAAACATAATATTGAATCAAAACAAGAAGAAACAAAAACATATTTGATATAAAAGTCTGATCTATCAAAGTAATGCATTATTTGTCCCGCAGGGTTAATGTCGTCGAATAATTGGTCACCCCATCTCTAAGAACAAATTCAATAAAAAGCAATCAAAAAGTTGTATGTGCTCCAAATTGGTAGCAATAGATAACAAAAACACACCGCCACATAACTATATCGCCGACTAAATAAAAAAGTTATGGCTGCTAGAAGATGGCGGCAGAAAATAATTGTATTTTTCTTCTGAAGATATTTAGTTTTTTTAAAAAGGTAGCACAGTAAAAAATAAGTAAATAAATACCGTACATACTCGAGTATTAGCCAACCCGGGTATAAGCCGAGTTAATAAGTTGTACCAAAAAAATGGTAAAACTAGCCTATCAATCAGACCCTTATCACAGGATAGGTGATAAAAAGCCAATTTTGGGAGCCCCTTTAAATGCTCATAGTTTGGTGATGGGACGTCCAACAAGCTTCTATAGGTGTAATGATGAGGGGTTCACATACTTTTAACCATATAGTGCGTATTAATGGTGAACACAGCTTGAAAAGATTATTTATAAGGTTGTGATCCAACAGAGCCAGATAACGAGTGCCTGTTATACTAGCCTTTACACAGTCTGATGATCTGGCAGACAAGCGTTCGGCCAGATCTGGCAGACAATCGGTCCATGTAAAAGGCCATTTAGGCCTCCTTCACACAGTGTCTTTTACCACGATTTTCAATGGGACTGCTCAGACAGCCGCTCGATCGCAGGGCTTTTCAGCGCCGCGAATTTTGAGAGGTGTGTGTTCTATTTTTGGGCGTTTAGCGCTCTGATGAGGAGTGCTAGAAGCCGGCGGCAGCCTCGCTGCGGCCGAAAACTAAAATTAAACGCATCAAAGTGCCGCAATTTAAATTGTTGTGCTTACCGCAACGCCTGTGTGAGGGAGGCCTTACTAAAGTACTAGGGTGTTTTCATACAGCTGAGAAAATTGCACGAGATTTGTACATTCCGAGACGCACAAATCTCACACGAATATGAACACCCTTCTTGTGAATGGGGTCATATACATGAGTGATTTTTTTTGCACATCGCATCATGGCCTGATATCGCGCTCGCTAACATGTGATTTCCCTGCGTATGAGAAGCATATTTATGCGAGGCGATGCTAGGGCACGCCCAAAGATAGACCGTGCCGCTATTTGTTTCTCGCATCATTGTGCGATGCAGGAAAAATCGCTCATGTGTATGACCCCATTTGAAAGAATGGGGGTCATATTCGTGCGAGATTTGTGTGTCTCGCGCAATTTTCTCGGCCGTTTGAAAATAGTTTAGTGTCATTGAGAAATGACATTCACAGGGAAATGAGGCTTTTGTATTGTTACCTTCCATGAAATCTGGTTTGTACTTGTCTACGCAAGAAGGTGGTCCTTATCAGCGCGGACATTGCCCCGTGTTAGATCGGGTATAGGATAGTATCGCCCATTGAGGTGGTAAGTACAGATATGGAGGGAGATCCTGTGTACGGCTTATATATATAGGATTAGGTGGAAGGTTTAAAGATCATATTTGCTGTCGTCTTACAAGCCATACAAGAATATCATTGTTTCCCACCACCGACGCCTCCTGGCCCTCTATAGAGGAGTCTTCCATTCATGACCTTTCGTCTGATCATGGAACAGATAAGGATGAACAGGCCTTGAGGATTTGCTCATATGGGGCAGATTTGCTATGGATTTTCACAGCTTAAAAATCTGTGGCAAAGTCACACCAACAGCCGGGTCCAAATCTGCACAATTTCTTGCAGATTTTGTGTGCAGATTTGCAGCAAATTTCCTCCTTCCGATTGAATTAGAATTGAAGGGTTGGAATCTGCGGATCTGCTATTTACCTTTTGTACAAAGGAGGGAAAAGAAGACAACTGCCCTAATTTGGCATTAAATTTTCATTCTATTCCACGGAAAGCATGTAACACGCCAGCGTGTGAACTGGTATTTAGATCGCAAAAAAAAAAGATTAATCTGCTAGCACGGACGTATCAGCCTGCTTCTTGCCACCTCCTAACTTAGTTCATGTGAAAATACGTTCCGCACTGGTCTACGCTCGTCTGAATAAGCCCTAAGTCTGCAGCATAAAAGACACGCTGTTGATATAGAATCCACAGCGGTTTTGTTATTGGTTTTCTTGTGAAAAATTTCTGCGCCATGTGAAGGGGATCTTGGAAATCTCCACCACGTCTTATACCGTAAACACTGCGCAATTTCCACAGAAATTCCTGCAGTGGAAATTCTGCATAATTTCCACCATGTCTGAAGACAGCCTGAGGGTATGCTCACTGCTGAATGTTCACTTATTTTTGGTTTGCGAACTGTAATTGTGCACATGGATTTTGCCTAAAACGCACGCCAAAAACCATCCAAGAAAGGTACAGATTTTGACGTTTTTAGAAGCGAAATTTATGAGGAAAGTTCTACCGTGTGAACGTATCCTTAGGCTGCTCTCACACTGGCGTCTGTTTAAAATGCGCCGTTTCACAGCGGTGTTTTATAGCGTTTTCGAACTTTGTTTTCAAAGGCGTTCAACAGCGTTTTTAATGCACCCTATTATTGTACCGGGTAATGAGGTACGTTGTGCTGAAACGCCCTAAAATAGAGCAGACAGCGTTCAAAAATAATGCGGTTTCGACCGCTCTTTTTAGAAGCCTCATTGAAAGCACTTTACAGCATTTAGCGCAACCTTTTAAACCCTGTGCTTCATGCTGTAAAAAACTGGGTGTGCAGGCGGCCTCAGGGTGCGCTTACACGTAGCTGCATTGCTGCAGATTGTTGCACTGCTTTTATGTGGAAATGCTGCAGAATTTGGTGTGGAAATTCGGCAGCGTTTCCATCCTGTGTAAACTTAAAGCCAAAAACAGATTCTTAAGGTATGTCGTTCAAATTAAATTTGCCCAAGTCCGGATTCACATGAGCGTATTTTTACATTGGGCGTTGCGTATTTGTGCACACAACTGCATTTTATGTGCGCAAATACGCACGATTTGCAAGCACAAAAAGTACAATAAAAAACAGTTGTCCACGCAAATATGCAGCGCCCATTGCGCAAAGATGCAGTGCAAATGCGCATACATGTGAATCTGGCCTAACTGTGCCAAAAACTATTAACATACCTTCTGTGCCATCTGGGATGGGCAGTACAACCGCTACATGCCAACAGGAGGGCAGAACTTTGTATATTGTGGTCAGCAGAGAACCTCTGTGTTCAGCATAGGAGCACAAATAGCTGCAGTGCAGGATGAGCGAGATATTAGTAGTTTTATCACCATAGTCCACGTAATGGAGCACTGACACCTACTGGTGACATACTGCTATAGCATGGCTGCACATCCCATCTGTGACTCCAGAGGTTTGCAAACTTTCTCCACTTTGCTCTTCAATGTTTTGCATAGTATATAAAGTTTTAAAAAGTTTGGTCACATTTGCATGACTGAATTCTCCAAGACTGCAAAGATCTGCAACAGAAGGGACCTCTTTATGCAAATGTGGATCAGGGTTGCTGACCGTCTGTAAAAATGTACGGCAGATGATGGGTGTCATTATACAGAGCACGACAAGAGCCGAGCCCACTTAATACCCAGTGGCTTTCCGCTGTCTTTAGCAGGTGATCTGGTCCTCAGCTGCTAGTATCATAGATAACTCCTATTACCACAGTTAACCCTTTAGACACTGCTGTCAGTTCTGACAACTTCATTTAAAAGGCGCAACAGAGGGAGGGAGCTACCTATGTCACCCAAAAGCCCCCACCCCTACAAGCAATAAGACCTCAGGGTGGGCGTTCTGGTGTCATGGTTGCCTGGGACCTTGTGAAAGTCTCCAAGGCTACCATATATTTCTGTATATCAGGTTATGCCTGTGACAGGGCTTAATAGAATGCCTGTGGAAATACAATATACTGCAGTACTGAACTATTGCAGTATATTTTATAAACAATCAATAGTTCAAGTCACCTGTTGGGGCTAAAATTAAAAAAAAGAGTAAAAAAGGTTTTTAATTATTAGTAAGTTTTAAAAATTAACCCCCCTTCAAGTCGTCACATTAGAGGAAAATACAGTTTGAAAATTGGTATTGCCGTACCAGAGAGAGTCCAATTATTAACATATCACATTATTAATTCCGCAAAGTGAACACCATCAGGAAACAATATGCAATGCCAGAAATGCACTTTTTTAGTTGCCTTGTCTTCAAGAAGAAAAAAAATTAGCAAAATGTCTTATGTATCCCAAAATGGTACTAAGAAAAAGTATAAATATGAACCCTAGGGTGACCCAAAAGACTCAACTTTCAACTACAAAACAAGACACCCTCTAATTGTTTTCCTTTTGACAAACCTTTATTTGGAGCAGTTTCAGGTTCTTATGTCTTTGACAAGGTTTTGCTCAAAGATCATCAATTTTCAGACTTTTTAATAATGACGAAGAAGAAAAACTGTTGTTTCAAGTCGTAGAGGCAAATCCCAAGGCTGTTCCAACACAGGTTACCAAGAAGTCTGCTGCCCTCCCCTCAAGCACTGACTGACAAGGATTTGCGTCATCATTTTGACCATTTTCATATATTTGGAGGTATTTTTGTAGGAACAGCACAAATGTGTAGATTGTCAGGACAAATGCCATTGTCAATACTTAATGTATCAAAGAATAGAGGTTGTTTTACAAAAGCAAATAGTTAATATTAACCCCTTAAGAACATGGCCCTTTTTTTAATCCATTTTCGTTTTTCCTCCCTTCTTTAAAAAAACCGTAACTCCTTGATTTATCCATCGACATAGCTGTATGAGGGCTTGTTTTTTGCAGCTATTTGTATTTTTCAATTGCACTATTTAATGCACTGAAAAACCTTTACAAAATTCTCGGAGAAGTAAAATTAAAAAAAAGTGCAACAAAAATGACACGATAACTTTATTCTATGGGCAAGTACAATTACTACGATACCAAACATATTGGTTTTTTTTTTGCTGTACTACTTTTATTTTTTTTTCAAAGATATTTAATTTTTCAAAATTATTTTCTGCTGCCATCTTCTGCGCGCAATAGTTTTTTTAATTTTTATGTTGACACTAGCTGATATACCCGGCTTCGCCCGAGTTAATTTGGTACTGGTGTTTATCTGGTGTTCACACGGAAAATCTTATGAAGTCGTGGTTACTTTAGAGATACTGAGGAAAAACATATGTTCACCATTTTGCATAGTTCTCTGCGTTACCCAGGAAACACCACGTGGAGGTAACCATGCGACGTTTCCTTCATATAAAATGACATCAGGAAGTGAGAGAATTAGATTACGTACATAAAATTTGGACACTAATTCTTTTGCGCTTAGAATTGAATAATCGAGTTGGGACCCATTACCTTTTCATACTTAGGACACAATCAATGCTTGTGCCAAATTTCATGTTTCTATGACATTGGGAAGTGAGACATTTAGATTATGTACGTAAAATTTGGACACTAATTCTTTTGCGCATAGAACTGAATAATGGAGTTGGGACCCATTAGCTTGTCCTATTTATGACATAATCAATGCTCGTGCCAAATTTCCCGTTTCTATGACACTGGAAAGTGAAGAAATTACATTCCGCACGTAAAATTTGGACGCTAATTCTTTTGCGCATAGAATTGAATATTTGAGTTGGGACCCATTAGCTTTTCCTATTTATGACATAATTAATGCTCGTGCCAAATTTTCCGTTTCTATGACACCGGAAAGTGAAAAAATTACATTCCGCACGTAAAATTTCGACGCCAATTCTTTTGCGCTAGAATTGAATAATCGAGTTGGGACCCATTAGCTTTTCCTATTTTTGACATAATCAATGCTCGTGCCAAATTTTACGTTTCTATGACACCGGAAAGTGAGAAAATTAGATTCCGTACGTAAAATTTGGATGCTAATTCTTTTGCGCATAGAATTGAATAATGGAGTTGGGACCCATTAGCTTTTCCTATTTATGACATAATCAATGCTTGTGCCAAATTTCCTGTTTCTATGACACCGGAAAGTGAAGAAATTACATTCCGCACGTAAAATTTGGCCGCTAATTCTTTTGCGCATAGAATTGAATAATCGAGTTGGGACCCATTAGCTATTTCTATTTAGGACATAATCAATGCTCGTGCCAAAGTTCCCGTTTCTATGACACTGGAAAGTGAAGAAATTACATTCCGCACGTAAAATTTGGACGCTAATTCTTTTGCGCATAGAATTGAATATTTGAGTTGGGACCCATTAGCTTTTCCTATTTTTGACATAATCAATGCTCGTGCCAAATTTCACTTTTCTATGACACCGGAAAGTGAGAAAATTAGATTCCGTACGTAAAATTTGGACGCTAATTCTTTTGCGCATATTATTGAATAATCGAGTTGGGACCCATTAACTTTTCCTATTTATGACATAATCAATGCTCCTGCCAAGTTTTAAGTTTCTATGACATTGGGAAGTGACAGATTTAGATTATGTACGTAAAATTTCGACGCCAATTCTTTTGCGCTAGAATTGAGTAATCAAGTTGGGACCCAATTACTTTTCCTATTTTGGAGATAATCTATGCTTGTGCCAAATTTCATGTTTCTACAACATCGGGAAGTTGGAGAACTTTTGGCGAGTCAGTCAGTGAGTGAGTGAGTGAGTCAGTGAGGGCTTTCGTCTTTATATATATAGATAGTTGTGTGAGGGCTCATTTTTTACGGGACGTCCTGTAGTTTGCATTAGTACCATTTTGGAATACTTACGACTTTTTGATTGCTTTTCATTGCATTTTTTCTTGGAGACAGGGTGACCAAAACGACGCATTTCTGGCGTTTTTTTTAATGACGATGCTTACTGTGCGTCTTAAATAATCTTTGATCGCTCCTGCAGTATAATGTAATGCCATAGCATTACATCATACTACTATTGGGCAGGCAGTCTATCAAGCCATGCCCGTGGGTGTAAGAAACAGGCGCGCTCTCTCTCTTCATACATAACCCGACGCTGCAAGACGTTAATGTACGCCCTGCAGCGTTAAGGGGTAATGCTGTAGCTTGTGTAAGCGGAAATCTTGTACATAAGCGCCATTTCTCATAACATACATCAGTTTTGAGCCCCATCTTGCAGTCATAATTTAAAGCAAATACTTTCCCCCAACATTACTATCAGCAGATGTAACAAATTGGGAAGTTGTCGTGCTGTATAGCTGCCACTTTACTTTTTGCCATATCTCTATGGGCCACCCTAATGAACCCCCCCCCCCCCCCCACCACCACATCGATGGAAAAACAAAGTTCTGGAGGTCAGAAGATGGTGACAGACAGCAATGCTTGTTTTCAACAATCTAACTGGGTTTTCATTGTTTTTGAGTAGTACAGCATAAAAAAACTATATAAATTTGGCTGCAATCATACTGACCTGCAAAAAGAAAGCTAACGTGTCATGTTCACTGCTCCGTGAACGTCGTGAAAACTACCCCCTCCAAAATTGCATTATGTACCCATTTCACCCCACTTAAGAAATGTAAAAAAGTTTTTCTATACATTTTATGGTATATTAAATGGCGCCATTGAAAAATAAAACTCATTCTGCTAAAATTAAGCCCTCATGTAGCAATGATGCTAAAAAAATGTGATGAGTTTTTTTAAAAGTAGGGAAGAAGAATGCGGACTACAAACAAAAATTACCTCAGCCGAAAGTGATTAATGTTCCCCATTGTGCTTGAGGTCCCTTTTACACGGAACGTTGGCCCTTCAGATTCTAAATGCCGATCATTCAGTGTAAGTACTGCCAACGACTGAGCGATGAATGTTCGCTGTTCAGTTTGTACAGGCATAGAAATGAAACAACAAGCGGCGTGTGTGAACAGGCAGTTCATCTATGAATGACCGCCTGTTTACCGTGAGTGGAGGCGGGTAGCTGGAAGATATCTCCGGCGCACTCCTCCTCCATTCACTATGTAATTCTCGCTCCTGTGTGCACGCACGTGAGCGATTATCACTGGGGCGACCCTATAATCACTCTTATAGGGGTGCAGTGGCACATTTCTGTGGACGCTATAAACATTTCTCTTGTAAATACAATAGAACAGGAGCGCCAGTGCGAACAGGACGCAAAATATGAATAATTTTCTAGTGAATGAACTATTATTCTTTGAATGATGCTCTTGATTATTATGATCTGGAATGTAGTTAGGGTGTGGTGAGGCATCTGCCCTGGTTGCTGGGTGCGAAGGAAAGTTTCAACAAATCCCCTTGCTTTGGTCAGGGTATTTAGATGGATGGTAGGGTAGGAAACTAAATCTTAACTTAGGTGAAGGAAAGGTTAGACGGAGCTTTGGTTATATACACTAATGCTGATCCATGAGCAATAACCTCTAGCATCCAGTAGGGGATGCTCTTGCTCAAGAAAGTATAGCATGTCACTTGCTGTGCTCTAGTACTTTGTTACGTCTCGTATTGTCAATGTGTATAGATGACTGTATATAATATATAGTGGGTCCGGAACGTCTTTTGAAGATTTCACTTTTTATGTTGTGGCATTGTGCAAGTTAAAAAAAAGTATTCAAGATCATTCTGCACTCAGTACTCCATAGCGAAAAAGTTTTTAAAAGTTAAAAACTAGCATTTTGAATTGACATAACTATTTACACCCTGTACTTCGTTGAAGCACCTTTGGCAGTGATTGCAGCCTCCAGTCTTCTTGGCTGTGATGCCACAAGGTTTGTACACCTGGATTTGGGGATTTTCTGCCATTTTCCCCTGCAGATCCTCTCCAACTCTGTCAGGTTGGATGGGGTCTGTCTGTTGAGCCATTATCAGGTCTCTCCAGAGATGCTCCATTGGGTACTAGTCGGTGCTCTGCCGGCCCACTCAAGGACATTCACAGAGTTGTCCCTAAGCCCCCCCCCCCCCTGTGTTGTAGTGGTTGCGTGCTTAGGGTCTTCGTCTTGTTGGAAGGTGAACCTTCTGCCCAGTCTGAGGTCCCTTGCACTCTGGATTATATTTTTAATGAAAACCTCTTTGTGCTTTGCTCTATTCAGCTTTCCACCAACACTGACTGGTCCCCCTCTTCAAACCGCTGAAAACACCCCCACACCATGATACTGCCACCACCGGGCTTCACTGTAGGCATTATATTCGGCAGGCGATGAGCAGTGCCTGGTTTCCTCCAGGCATAATACTTAAAATTGAGATAAAAAAGTCTTTGGGTGCTTTTTGACAAACTCCAGGAGAGCTTTCAAGTGTCTTTTACTGAGGAGATAGTAAGTGCAAAATCAATCTGCACTCATAAGATACGTATGTGATAAAAGGATGGTACTTACTAGGAAAGGAGGGGGATCTACATTTAGAACCCCCACCTTGAAAGTACTGATGGCGGCTTGACCAAGGAGTATTCTTAGATGAAAGCTTTATTTTGTATGATGGGAGTTAAAGGTGCTACAGTGCAACGCATTTCGGTGACAATTCATCGGCTTTCTCAAGCATGACCCATAGGGATACAGAGTCTATAGAGTATACAGTATATAAATAGGTACATAGAGTATACAGTATATAAATAGGTACATCAGCAGCATTGCATGGTCCAATCAGAAAAAAATTCAAAGGGGAAGGAAACATCATAATGGCAAAGAAGTCTGTATTACTTTTGTAGAATCTGTCTTGTGTGCTATCCAGAAGGCGCATATATAGACATATACAGAGGAGATCTCGAATGCTCTTCTATAGTGTGTGTGCGCCTTAGTAAGGGATCCTACTAGAGAGACAGCCTGATAAAGTGGGGCGGTGAAATCTGGAAACCATGGATGGTGGTTACCCAGTGGGCGGTGTTATGCTAGTCTTCAGCAGCGCGGCACGTGGCCGCATAATCAGCAGCATCTCACGTGACCGGCCATGGTGGGGCTCCACCCTGCACATAGATTGGTTAGTGACTAATGGATGGCAAGTAGAGTAGGGTGGCTATCGCCACGTCAACAATGAGGTGTCACGTGGGAGGCTGATGAAGACGCGCCTAACACCATCCACCATCTATGGTTTCACTGTAGAGACAGATGACACTGGAATCGGGGTACAATGTGGACACCAGGCTTACAAAAATATATTATTTTAACAAATAAACTTGGAGATGAAGTTGTCAGTAGAAGCTTCTGTTAATAGATAAATAATATGCGGTTAATCAGAAATGTTTACTCAACTGACTAAAGGCCCATTTAGACGAAACGATTGTCGCTCAAAATGAGCTCAAAAGCCATCATTTGAGCGATAATCGTTGTGTCTAAACGCGCGGCCATCGTGCAGTGTTCATTCATTCGTGATTTGTAGCAAGCTGTGATTTCTGGCAAGCTAGAAATCACCAATGACTCTTCTCAGCGCTGATTTTCTCAGCAGGCGGCGCTGATAGCATTCTTCCAGCCGGTGTCCCGCAGGGACTTCTTAGCAGGATACCAGCTGAAAACTTCGAGAATAAAGGAGCTAATGTGAAGTAATGCGGCAGCATCCAGGTTGCAAAAGAAGTAATCAAACTACAAGTCTGCAGGACCTGCAGAGGAGACGGGCGGCGGACCTGACAGCGCCTGATAGGTGATACATTGTGGTTCCTATTTTTTAGTAATTTTTTAAACTTTCTATTATTTATTTAGTTTTTTAATGCAGAAAGGCCTTATTTTTAAGGGTACGGCTTATATTGCAAGCTCCCCTGAAAATCCCGGCAAGAGAGCGCTACAAAGGTACACGAATTTAGAAAATACAGCGATATCGTGCAGAACACGGATGCAATATCGCTGTTGCCTGTGTGAAAGAGGCCTAATGTTTTGTAGTAGGGATTGCATAGTTTGTAGCCTGGAAAGGGCTCAGGCCTAATGAGCATGACAGAGTCTCACACACTATGACTCTTTCCTGTGGAGGCACTCCGTGTATTGCTCTATGGTGCCTCTGCATAGCAATTCCAAAGCTCTGTGGAGGTACTACATGGGCCTCATAAAGAGATGAATCTTAAAGCACCTGAGCTCCAATGCACAGTCTGTAACAGGGCTCCTCAGCTCCCACGGTGTGGTCACATGACACAATCTTTGCATCCTCTTTATCTATTCCCCTTTGCACCAATCTGCTTTAAAGGTTATATACACCTTTGCACTGATTTTTTTCATTGTTCACTAGTTTTCGTAATTGCAAAATAAAGCAACTTTCTAAATTGTCTTCATTATAAAAATTTCCCATTTTGTTGAAGTCTTTGTAACCTCTTTATATTGACGGCTTTGTTGCTATTTCTGAAATTGATGCTGACATTATACAGTTCCTGGCTGCGGAAAGTTGACATGAAATGTTTTTATCACTATTTCCTCCCAGTAGGTATCTCACTAAAGATATTGAGCAATCCTAGCAAATTGAGCAACTTCTTAAGATATGCTATCAATGTTAGATCAGTAGGTGTCTCGCAACCTGTTGCTAGAATATAGTGTATGTGCTGATAAAAGCCAAGCGCAGCCATCAAAAGCAGAAAGTCTATGGCTGTTTCCTAGAGATTAGCATAGGTGATGTTCCATTGAGGTCTATAATGAAACCGCCCCTTAAAAGGGTTGTCCAGGACTTGACTACTGATGACCCATCCACAGCATAGGTCATCAGTAGTTGATTGCCAGGAGTCCACCGCTCGAGATCCCCATTGATCAGGTGATTTACGGCCACTGTCATTGTCAACATATCTGAAAGTGGACAACTGTGTCCACAGTGTAGGGGCCTAGTTTAGTAATGCAGGCATAGCAAGTGCAATGCTAACCAGGACTGCTGCAGTCTGGACAGAGCTGTCTGCTTTCGGCTCTGCCCGGACCTGGTGAACAGCTTATCAGCGGAGAACACAAGTGGCAGACGCTCTCCAATCAACTATTAACGACTTATCCTGAGGATCGGCCATTAGTAGTTGAGTATCGGGTAAGCCTTTAGGCATTGGTATACTTCTGTTAATCCTTTTTTTTGTTTTATTAAATCAGGAGTCTCTACAAGGCCATCGAATTTCAATCATGTGGAACTGTGGGTGTTGGTCACCATTCCAATATGTGTCCTGGCGATAGCCATTATGCTGACAGCCTACACCTGTCAAAGACGATACTGTCTCTACAAGAGAACCCGGCGGCAGTGCAATGAAGAACCCTTAACAGACTGCAACTTAGACACAGATGGAAAATGCTTGAAAGACCTCATATACGATATGTCAACATCGGGATCTGGATCTGGTAATTTTAATCATCTACTTCTTTATTGCATCTATTCAACTATATGCTTAAGTTGTGTAGAACTTTGCATTCTGGTTATGATGTAAAAAAAAGAAACAAGGAAGTTGTCAGGTGCATTCATTTCTAATCTCTTGAAAGCTGCCAATATCAAGTATTAGTATACACAAAACCGATACAGTATCATGTGTAGTGCATGACACGGAGACTACCCCTGAGGCCCTGTACTAGGCATAACACAGTATCTGCTTTGCCCGGTGTGTTGTTTAAAGGCCATGGAAACCTCTGTGCATGAAAAAGCAATACATACATATCTTACTAAGTCTCTGCATAAAAACATGGTACACTCATCATTTTCTTTTGCATTGTGTTTTCCTTCGCAAGCATTTAGAAAGCCTTATAGTTGGCTTGAAGGCTCTCCTACATTCAAGTTTCTGCCCGGAGGAAGGTTCCAGCACTAATCAGCTGATCTCTGTCATGAATGCACACAAGCTCAGCTTCCCCCTCCTCTCCCTTCTTTCAGAGGCTGTATAGCAAAACCATGCCCACTCAATGCTACACAGCTATCCTGCCTATCTAATCCTCCCTATGGGCAGCTGCTGGTCTATTCCACCTCACTGCTGAAAATTCACCCAGAGTGAGTTTATGGCCCTCTGTAATAGTGGCTCTCTCTGCTCTGTTCTCCTCCACCATCCTCCACACTGTCTAACAGCCCAATATAATAGTAACTTTCTCTACTCTGTCATCATGATCTCCTCCACCATTTCTCGTCCGTATCATTGGGGGCCACAGCCTAGACCATGGGATATAGCCACTGCCACTAGGAGGCGACACTAAGCACAAAGTGTTAGCTCCTCCCACTGGCTATATCCCCCCTGCAGGCACTCAGCTAATCAGTCTTTAGCTTAGTGTCTGCAGGAGGCAGATGTGGCTACACGCAGAAATCCGGGGAGTCGGGGCTTTTCCCTGGCTTTCCCGTCCTCCCGGGGGAGACGCAAGCAGAGGGTGTCTCCGCCACTCTGCGGTGTCTTACCCAGAGAAGAAAAGGGGCCCGACCCTGCGTTGTGCATTTGGCGTCGGAAGCCCGCCAGCTATAGGGCTCCCCCTCCCTGGAGTGGCGCTCCCCTTATGGTTGACGCCTAGGGGGTAGCCCTGCTGGAGTAAACGACGTGGTGGGCAAAGCTGCACGGACCTTCCTCCCCCTTCTTTCAACGGTGAACATGGGCTATGCAGGAAGCACAATAGAGGTGCAGCAGTACCTGAGCAGGTCCGACATCCAGCAGCTGTGTGCGGTAACCAGGACGGCGGCAGTCGGGAGAGCATGAGCTAAGCGCTCTGTGGTGTGGGGTGGTGTCCGGCACCTCAAAGCAGTTTTCCCCAGCAGCGGTGAGCTAGCGCGGCGCCGACGCTCGGCCGGACAGAATGGCACTTCCGGGTTGCGGACGGAGCTTGCGGGGCAAGCCACACCTCCTCCGGCCACGGGAAGTTGAAAAGGAGCGGCCAGGCAGCAGTATGGCCGCTCCTGTCAGCAGAACGGCGCACTGCCTTGTTTCTGCAGAGCTCACCTTAGACACGGTGTGCAGTATCAGACCATCAGTGTTTCTCCAGCCGCAGCAGCCATACTTACTGCGGCTCCACCTATTGGCCGTAACTCCAGTTAAACTACCGCAGTGCCGGCACCGGCCGCGGCCCCAGCATCGGCCACGGCCCAGCACCCGCCGCAGCACAGCACCAGCCGCAGCACAGCACCAGCCGCAGCACAGCACCAGCCGCAGCACCAGTGCCAACCGGACGCCGGCTTGAACGCCAAACGCAATTCTGCTAACAACAGCCTGCCCAAAAAAGAACACCAACATCTTCTTTTCCGTTGTTGGGATCCACGTCGGTGCCTAAGGACCACAGCGCTTCAGGACCCAGAGGCTCCAGCTGGACGAGGGGAACCGCATAACAGCTGCAAGACCGAGTAAGCCCTACCAAGGCAGCACTCCACGGTTTCTCCTCCTAGCCAGTTCATCGGCAGCAATTTTACGTCGCCTAGAATCCGGCTCTGAGGTTTCGTCTCCGGAATATGCGCGCGGGAGGTCACGCAGAAGGAGGAGGTCCCGCAGTAGCGAGGACACCTCCCGTAGGTCCCGTCATACCAGGAAGTCTCCCAGGCGCTCCAGGTCCCGGCGCTCCAGGGACTCATATGGCTCCCGTGCTTCTAGGGAGTCCATCCGGACATACCACTGGTCCAGGCATTCTTCACGGTCCCAGTACTCAGCAAGACCAGCCCAAACCCACCCAGACTCCCCCGGGCCTCATGTTCCTGGGCTTCTCAGGGCACGGCTCAAACGGCGGGAGAAAGTAGTGGTTCAGAGGAGGATGAGCGGTCAGGAGTCTCGTCTCTATCTGACCTGGATGACGAGCAGGTGTCGCGACTGACGACCCTGATGGACAGCTTGGTGATAGCGGTAAAAGAAACGCTACAAGTGTCAGAAGAGCCGGTGGAAGCAACCCCGGCCATGGTGTCGTTTAAACGCCAGAAAAGGCCGCGTCAGGTGTTCCTGGACCACCAAGACTTCGCGGAGGTTATAAGGAGTGGCAAAACCCAGACAAGAGGTTTAGGCAACCTGGAAAGACCTGGGAGGTTACGTACCCCTTCCCAGGTAATCTTGTAAAAAAATGGTCAGCACCCCCAGTGGTGGACCCACCAGTGTCGCGTCTGTCCAGGGGCACGGCACTACCGGCAGCCAAGGTGGCGACGCTAACGAACCCACAGGAAAGAAAGCTCGACACATTGGCAAAGTCAGCTTTTCAGTCCGCAGGTCCTGCACTGCAACCCATTTTTGCGACCGCATGGGTAAGCAAAGCCTCCGTGGCCTGGGCGAAACAACTGCGGAAGGACATCCTGACAGGCACCCCATCCAGCGAGCTACTGGAAGCCACAGATAACATTATACAGGCAGGCAAGTTCATGTGCGCGGCGGAAATCGGATGCAGCGAAATTCGTGGCCCGGGCATCCGCCGCATCAGTCGCAGCAAGACGAACCCTTTGGCTAAAAGGGTGGTCGGAGGACGCGGCATCAAAAATGGTCCTCACAAAATTAACCTTCGAGGGCAACAGGCTCTTTGGGTCCAGGTTGGATGATCTAATCAAGGATGCCACAGGCAGCAAGAGTACACAAATACCTACAAGTAAGGAAAAAGCCCCATCAAAGGAAAGGCTGTTTTTTCGGTCCTTTCGCCGATTCACGTCCCGGCCTACAGGGCAGTGGTCCCAACCTAGGAGGGCCCCAACTGACCAAGGGAAGGGCCCTGCCTTTAAGTCAAGACCAACCTGGCGGTCCCAGCCGGGAACAACCAGGGCCTCGGGATCTAAGAACGCAGCATGAGTTCCCGCCCCCACCCAGTGTCACCAGGGTGGGGGGCGGGCTCTCCCTATTCCGGGAGATATGGTGGAGCCGCGTGACCGATGCCTGGGTGCGGGAGATCGTGGACGTCGGGTACTCTATCAAGTTCGCGACTACCACAAGATTCATTTTGCAAATCCAGGGTACCAACCACTCCGGAAGGAGCAGCCAAACTACAATTGGCAGTGGAAAACCTGCTGGCACAAGGGGTAGTGAAACCAGTGCCGACTGCGCAAAGAAAACTAGGTTTTTATTCAAATATTTTCCTAGTGCCGAAGAAAGATGGCAGGGTCAGGCCAGTACTAGACCTAAGAAGGTTGAACCGGTATATCAAAACAAGGCATTTTCGGATGGAGTTTCTCAAGTCCGTGATAGCCTCCATGGAGCCGGGGGAATTTATGTCCTCAGTGGACATCAGGGATGCATACCTCCACATCCCTATCCGGGAAGCCCATCAGAAGTTTCTACGCTTTGAGGCGCAAGGAAGACACTTTCAGTTCACGGCTCTGCCATTTGGCCTTTAAACTTCACTAAGAGTATTTACAAAAGTCCTGGCAGCGGTGATGGCACTTCTCCACACAAGGGGCATAGTGGCCATCCAATATTTAGAGGATATCTTGATAAAGGCACCGTCGCGGGACAGCAATATCAAGAGTCTACACATCACGATACAAACATTGGAGGAGTTTGGCTGGATAATAAATCACAGCAAATCATGCCTAGTACCGGCGCAACATCTGGAGTTTCTAGGTATGGTATTCAACACCAAACACCACCGGCTCCTACTACCTCGAACAAAGCAGGAAAACCTTCTCCGCAGTATCAGGTCTCGGATGCAGGAGAGACCAGTAACTATCAGGCAGTGCATGAGTGTGTTGGGCCAGTTGGTAGCAGCCTTCGAGGCCATACCTTTTGCGCACTTCTGTTCGAGGGCCTTTCAACACCGGATCCTGTCCCACTGGAACAGGTCCTTACTGACTCTGAACCAGCGAATCCGGGTGACTCCTCAAGTTCGGGACACACTGAAGTGGTGGCTGAAACCTGGGAGGCTTTAGGTGGGACGAGCATTGGGCTTGAAGCATTGGGTGATAATGACCACAGACGCCAGACGCTCAGGCTGGGGTGGAACTGAGGGGAACCAGTCCACTCAGGGGTTATGGTCACAGATAGAGACAAAACTACCGATCAATATTCTGGAACTACGAGCCATACATCTGGCGCTCCGGCACTTCGGAACCAGCCTCAAAGGGAAAGATGTGCGTATTCAAACAGACAACGCTACAGCAGTAGCCTATGTCAACCACCAAGGGGGCACGCGGAGCACAGGAGCGATGAACGAGGTAGCCCGTATACTCAGTTCGGCAGAGAACCACCTAAGATCCATCTCAGCAGTATACATCCCAGGCGTGGACAATTGGGTAGCAGACTTCCTCAGCCGGGAGACTGTGGATCCCGGCGAGTGGGGATTACACCCAGATGTATTCCAGGCGATCTGTCGGAGATGGGGCACTCCGGACGTAGACCTCATGGCATCCAGAATGAACTACAAAATCCGCCCGTTCGTAGCCCGATCCCGGGACCCGCAGGCGGCAGCAGCAGACGCGCTCACCATCCCGTGAGGGGGGGGGGCTACAGACTTCCGTACATATTTCCCCCGCTTCCTCTCATCCCAAGAGTGCTAGGGAAGGTCAAAAGGGAAGGACGGACAGTAATATTGATAGCACCAGACTGGCCGAGAAGAAGCTGGTACACGAGCATCATGGAACTGCTGGTCGATGCCCAGTGGCAGCTGCCAGACCGAGAAGACCTTCTGTCCCAAGGACCTTTACTACACCCGGATTCCAAGTCTCTATGTTTGACGGCGTGGCCGTTGAGACTGAAATATTAAGAAGGCAAGGCTTCTCGGAGGGCGTAATTCGGACGATGATACAAGCCAGGAAGCCGGCTTCATTGGCAATTTACTACAGGGTCTGGAGACGGTTCTTTGGCTGGTGTAAGGATCGACACATTCATGCAATTTTCTCTGGCAAAGGTCTTGGCATTCTTACAGCCAGACCTAGAGGCAGGACTGAAACTAGGCTTGCTAAGAGGTCAAGTATCAGCACTTGCGGTACCCTTTCAGAGACCAATTGCAAATAGAATGGCAGTATGGACATTCCTCCAGGGAGTCACCCATGCGGCACCTCCATTTAAATCGCCCTCTCAAGCGTGGGACCTCAACCTGGTGTTGGAGGCTATGATAGATCAACCATTTGAACCGCTGAGAGAAATACCTCTGCGTCTTCTGTCCTGGAAGGTAGTATTCCTAGTCGCTATTACTTTGATTCGTAGGGTCTCAGAATTGGCGGCTCTGACGGTACAAGCGCCCTACATGACTTTCCATCAAGATAAAGTGGTGTTAAGGCCGGCTCCAGATTTTCTGCCGAATGTGGTCTCGGCTTTTCATATTAATGAAGAAATTATTCTACCATCCTTCTGTCCGACACCGGTACATGCAAGAGAAAAGGCCCTGCACTGCTTGGACCTGGTAAGGGCATTGAAAATCTATGCAAAAAGAACCAGAGAATTCCGGCGAACGGACACTTTCTTTGTGATTCCGGAGGGGCCCCGGAAGGGCTCGGCAGCCTCAAAGGTAACCATATCAAAATGGATAAGATCCTTATTAGCAGAGGCATATCGCACCTCAGGGCGCTCCCCGCCGTTTCGGATTACGGCCCACTCCACGTGGGCGGTGGGGGCCTCTTGGGCAGTTCGACATGGGGCCTCGGCGCTATAGGTATGTAAGGCAGCCACTTGGACCTCCTTACATACATTCTCAAAATTCTATAAAGTTCACACGTCTGCATCTTCAGACGTCGCCCTCGGCCGGAAGATTTTGCAGGCGGCGGTCCATTGATCACTTGGACCAACCTTGTAAATAACCCACCCCATTATATTTTTGGGACTGATTGTGGACGTCCCATGGTCTAGGCTGTGGCCCCCAATGATACGGACGAGAAACGGATATTTTTGGTATAACTTACCGTAAAATCTCTTTCTCGTCACGTTCATTGGGGGACACAGCACCCACCCCTTTTTTTTTTAAAGAGCGGTTGCTGGAACTTTCTGTTCTTCGGTCATTGATGGCAGAAAATTAGTCCAAAGCATTATATGTTTGGGTGTATAAAATGTATTATTTGATGTTGTACTCCCGCTGAGTGCCTGCAGGGGGGGATATAGCCGGTGGGAGGAGCTAACACTTTGTGCTTAGTGTCGCCTCCTAGTGGCAGTGGCTATATCCCATGGTCTAGGCTGTGTTCCCCAATGAACGTGACGAGAAAGAGATTTTACGGTAAGTTATACCAAAATATCCGTTTCCCGGCACGGTCATAAAGCCCTCTGTAATAGCTCAGTTGAAAGGCAGTGAAGGCAGTAGGCTAGAGAAGAAGCTGTCGGTTTACTCTGGCAAAATTTGCCAAGATTTAAGTCCTCCAGTCTTCAGTGCCTTGGAAAAAAATACAAGCATAGAAATTAAACAATCAAAAATGTTTAATGAAAACCAATTACAAAACGTCTTCATTTCCAAAACACATTGGTCTTCGCCAGAATTCTGGTGCAGAAAAGTCACAAATTTTTTCGCCACAAGCTAGCGTAAATTGTGCCAGGAACGTACGCCTGGTTGGGATCAAGCATATATTTCTGTCAAGTTGCATAGAGGTGCTGAGGATACGCTAAATACATGAAAAGACTTGCACATCTTTAAGCAATTAATGCACTGCGGGAAATCTTACTAAGCCTGACGCAGGAAATGCTGGTCTTAGTAAATTTCCCCTATTGATTTAAAAAAAAAAAAAAAAAGTGTACATAGCCTTTAATAATATATCCCATAGTGACTGACCAATGTTGAAAAATGATGGGTTAGAAGTTGGCACTTGTCCACATATTGGATGGTTACCTCTTCCAGCCATACTTGAGACTTGAGACAAATACCATTTTTAAGTTGTGGGCATTCCTACATGTAATGACCCATCTACAACCTTATGTGCCACCTTCTTTTGGAGGCTCTATGAGTTACTACATACAATTAGATATCTTATCATACCCCAACAATCTCCAACATATGGAAGACCCCTTTCCCTTCACACAATAGATCTAGATCTACTCTATCCAAATGTTTTGGATAGGGTAGATCTAGATGTTCCGCTCTACCTTTCTGTGTCTTTCATAGCCAATCTAAACAAGATTCGGAATTAACCACTTTGCCAATTCTCCGTGCCGCACCCCTAACTTTAGCTCAACATGTTTCACTGTACCAGAGAACCCTCTCCCTTCCACTAATATGTTTTTACTTGGTTGCAGTCAGCACTAGGATAGACACAAGAGACAATTTGTACAGCACATTTTTAATTATACCACACATTGATTTCTTGGTAGGTTTACCTTTGCTCGTCCAGAGAACCATAGCAAGAACAGTTATTATTCAGGAAGTGGTTGGCAAAGGACGTTATGGGGAGGTTTGGAGGGGAAAGTGGTGCGGAGAAGATGTTGCTGTGAAGATTTTCTCCTCTCGAGATGAAAGATCATGGTTCCGTGAAGCAGAAATTTATCAGACCGTGATGCTGAGACATGAAAATATTCTTGGATTTATAGCTGCTGACAACAAAGGTAAAAGCAATATTTGTCTGTCTATCTGTCCATCCATTTGTCTTAAACAATAACGGACCATTCACATTCCATCGTTTATTACGTCCAGGGCTTCCATTAGGACTTCCATTGATTCTTTCCAGGGCAAAATGTTGGAAAGTAACAGAAACCTGCCGAAACAATCAAAGCTATTTGACTCAGATTTCAAGAATGGCAATAATGGGCTCCATCAAGTTTCCGTCCAGGCATTCCGTTTTCAATAATTAGACATAAACCATTATGGAACCCCTGAACGTAATAAATAACAAGATCTGAATAGCCCCTAACATTTGTTTTGCAACCATCTTCGCAGATAATGGGACGTGGACCCAGCTCTGGCTCGTCTCTGAATACCACGAACAGGGCTCACTGTATGATTACCTGAATCGAACCACATTAACAATTGGTGGGATGATGAAATTGGCATTATCTGTTGTCAGTGGCCTTGCTCATCTTCACATGGAGATAGTAGGGACTCGAGGTATGTACAAATTTAAGTTGTTGTTCAAGACCCATAACTAATATGAATTCAACTATTAAGGTTGCCATGAATGTTTTTCTAAGGCCTCATGTCCACGGGGAAAATCAGGCCCGCTACGGATTCTCCATGGAGAATCCGTAGTGGGTCCCTCCTGCCCCGCGGACATGAGGCATAAGAATAAACTTACCTCTCGCCCGCTCCGGATCTTCCCTTCGCCGTGGCGTCCATCTTCTCTGCGTCGCGGCCGGATCTTCTTTCTTCGGCCCGGCGGATGCGCAGTATGACGTCGGTGATGTGCCCTGCGCATGCGCCGGCCCGAAGAAAAAAGATCCGCCCGCGACGGAGAGAAGATGGAGCTGCGGCGAAGGGAAGAACCGGAGCGGGTGAGTAAGCTTCCATAGGCTTCAATAGAAGCCCGCGGGAGCCGTCCCAGCAGGAGACCTGCACGAAAATGGAGCATGGTCCAGATTTTTTCATGCTCCATTTTTAAAAAAATCACTTTTATTGACCATCCGCGGGTATTTATCTACCCGCGGGTGGTCAATGCATCCCTATGGGATGCGGATCCGCGGGCAGGAGAAGAGTTAAAATCCGCTGCGGATTTTAATTCTTCTTTTGTCCGTGGACATGAGGCCTAATAGGCTTGCTACTAAAAATATGCTCTATTATCCGCATGATTGTTATGTACCCTCACTGTCAAAATCGTCAAACTTCGACTGACTTCACATACACAATCGATGAGCCTTTGCAACTTGGTGTACATCTGTAAGGGAAGAATAATTTACTGCTGTTTAAAGAGGTTTTCCAGGGAGAATACTACTGATGACCTACTGGATAGGTGATCAAGTTGATTGGCTTGTGTCCGTTGCTCAGGACCCTGACCAATCAGCTGAGTGGGCGCATGCTGTCATCACCGCAAATACACAGAGGTCGGAGCAAAAGTCTCTGCTCCGACCTCTGTGTAGTGGCCGGCGATTGTAAGTGCAGGCACGGCTTGCGTTGATTTGAATGAGGACTCCTGCGCCCTATTGTCCATCAGGTTGACATCGATCTGGAAAACCAGAAAAGCCTTGAACCCACTGCCCGATGACCCTTGCTTATTTACATCCGCAGCTACATCACTCGTGGTGAACTGCGCATGCACCGATGTTCCTCTCAGGCACATATGCATGTGCAGTTCACTGCCAGTGATGTGGCTGGTGACTTACACATACTAACCAAGCAGAAAAGGCTAATGGATTGCGTAAAGATGAAATAGCAATACAGTCATATCTTTGAGATTCTGATGTATTTTTTGAATATGTTTCTAGGTAAACCTGCTATTGCACACAGGGATCTCAAATCCAAAAATATTCTGGTGAAGAAGAACGAGACATGTGCCATCGCTGACCTAGGACTGGCGGTGAAACATGACTCAATTACAAACACAATAGACATCCCGCAAAATCCAAGAGTGGGGACCAAAAGGTAGGAAGAAAGATTTGTCTTTTCTGTTACAGGGTTATTCCCATATAAGTAGGTCTGATCTCTGGGACCCCCACTAGTCCTGACAATGAGAATGCTGCATGTTTTAGAGCGGCTTTAGTGCTGCGCCCCTTTAAAGCTTTCCCTCCCTACTGGTACTCTAACTTGAATGGAGCTATGCTGCAGCTTCTCTGCACAGCAGCAGGCATCAGGGTAAAAACATGAAAAGGTGCCACAACGCTAAATCCTAGAGGTCGAACCCCCACTGACAGAGTGATGGCATGTCCTAGGCTGCACAATCCTCCAAGCAACAGGAAATGAATTAGCGCAACCTGTTGTTTATGAAGTAGTTAAATAGGAAATGATATTAAAGGGGCACAATCTAAAATTAGTGAAGAGGAAGAGCAGAAGCAATGTAAAAAATATGATTTTACAGGATAACTAGTCAAAACTTGGTTTTCCAACCACATCTGCTGGAAGTTTGTTCCAACACTAAGTGAATGTAAGCCTGGGTAACATACAAGGGAGTGCCCAAAAGAAACAGGAATCTTCTTCTGATAGGCAGGGTGTTAGTAGTACAGGCTTCTGTTGCTGGGTGCATGTCTACGGAACTCTTCTGAGGCGGTATGCCAGCTGACATTGTTGGGGAAGGTTGTGTTCTGCTCAAATTGTTCAGTTTTTGCCGATTCTGTGATGACTGATTCATACGATTAATGTGCATCTGTGAAAATTTGTTTCCATTTCCACTGCACAGAGCACTCAAAAAAAGGCGCACATAGTGAGATCGGGTGAATACGGAGGGTGAGGCAAGGGGGTCATGCCCTTTTTTGTCAAAAATTTCTTAACACTCAGCATTGTGGGGACAGGTGCGTCGTTATGATGGAAGAACCAGTCACCTGATTGCCCTCATAGCGCTGAGTGTTTAGCAATTTTTGCCTCATCCTCCTAGCATTCTGGAATCATGGCCGCTCAACCAATCGGAGAACCCAGGCTTTCAGTTAGTCAGAGTATGGCTGATCGGCCAATGAGTACACTGGATGAGTGGACCCAGAAGGAGATGGTTTGTGTGACCAGTGGGAGAAGAGGGTGCACTATATGAACCTGCTCAGCCCTACTAACCTAGTCACTAATTATGGAGTCTCTTGGTAGATGTTCCCTTCTGATTCTTGTTCTGATCTGCTCATCTTGATTATCTTGTACCTATTTATCCTCTGTGTCCCTTTTCCCTATTCTTATCTGATTACTTGTATTCTGACCTGAACCTGCATGTGAGTCAATCCATTTGTGAGAGGGGGAAACGTGGTTGTGTTGCTACATTGATGTAGTTTTATTATATATGTTGGTCATGTATTCCATGTTGGTTATTGTCCCTGTTGGAGGATTCAGGGAGTGACGCTACTAATGACCACTTGCTCTCGTAAGACTGGAATGAGATATAAGCTTTGGTGTTCTGGAAGTGGTAGAGAGGGTGAAGTGTGACGAGACTGGCACAGGATCCTGCACCCCAGGGCTATGCCTTCAGATTGCCTTCAGATGCAGGGCTTATTAGACACTGAGAGAATTCACTTGGTTACGTTGGGTGAAGGACATTAGGTTAAAGCCAGTTCCACTGGTTATACAGAAACGTTGACTCCAGCTCTTGCTGTCACCAGGTACTGGACAAGCCTTGACTGTGCCTATAGCTTGACTGAAGATAAGTTAGCTAAATGGTATAATAAAGACTTTACGATTTTGTTTGGAGCATCAATTGGCTGCATCCTGGTATGACCTTTGACAACAGCGCTTCGTGTCCCTTATTGTGAAGAAGGGTGAAACCCCGGGTTGCCTCCGCTGGGCAACTTGTGTAATATCCTTGTCCCGCCACCCGCTGTCACCATTTTCATTTCTGCCCGTTCAACCTATTCCTGGACTTCTCTTCACATTTGTCTGTTCTTCTGTACTTTGTAGTCTTCCTAGTTTTGACCCTACTTTGTACCTAATTCCATTTTGTGATAATCCTTTAGCTCTGTCTCTGTTCACCTGGTACTGACCCCATGCCTGTCTGGCTCTGTCACCTGCTTATACCACCAATCAGTGGCTATTCCGTGGAAGCACCTTTGGGATTTGTAGCAGCTGAAGACCACATCCCACTTGGAAGGGTTAAAGGGTGAAGACCTGCGGTCCCTAGCTATTGCTAACCAGAGTAGCCAATGCAAAGACTGATTGTAGCCGCATTACAAAGACTGCTAGATCCTTTTACAGTCACATGCATTCATTTATATTAAACCCATACAGGAAGAGAAGCTAGCTACTTCCTCTCTCATATATGTTATCACTGAGTTATGTGGCACAATTTTCATTTTGCATCTTGTTTTACTAAGTGACTAACTTCCAGGGACTGTTAAAGGAGAACAAGGGGGACCTTCTGGGTGACTAGCAACAAAGTACTGATCATTACAATACAGGGAACTATTATGCCTGACAGTAACGTAAAGGGGTTGTCTGATCAATTTAAAATTTGAAAATGATCAAAATTATGTGGAATAAAATACGTCGTACTCGGGCGGCGACCGAGCACAGACCTACGAGAGGGAAAGCAGCAGGGGAATAAGATGATAGTCACAGTGGTTATGCTGCTTCCCTGAACTGTGGGCACACGTGATCTTGTGCAGTACGCTGCACACAGTGGTAGATTTGGCAGTTCTTTTTGTGTGCTGCCCATGGGGTCCGGCAGGGTAAGATGGTGATACCCCAGTGGGTCGCTGCCCGCGGAGTCAGGTAGAGGAAGATTTGGTTCTGTCATGATACCAGTCTGTTTAGAGGTAGCGACCCATTCCAAATGAAATAATAAATATAAAAAGTGGATAAACAAATATAACAGTAGACCCTCTTTCCCCCCCTGGAGTGTGTAGTGTGGTACCTCAGTGGAGGTGGTGAGTTGGTGGGAAGGGACTTCAGGAGTCGGATTGTAAAGTAAACCAAAACCATTTTATTCTCTAAGAGCAGATGAGAGATTAACTTGACTTGTTGCACACAGTTCACATGAGATGACTTTAGAATAAACAGTTACATTTACAGGCATTAATCACTTCTGTAATTTCTCAGGGGCTTGTTACAGGGAACTACATTTGTACTCTTTACTTTTCCTTCCAGCTCTGCTCCCTGGCTGTGCCTATGTCTGGCAGACTTAGTTTCCTTTCTGGCTGTGCCTATGAATGGCTGACTTAGATCTCCTCCTTCTTCCCTCTTCTCTCCCTTTCTTCTTGTACTAAACAGTTCTTGCTCTTGAGTACTCACACTTTAGAGGTTTCTCCTTCCCACAGCACTGGCTGTTCTCTGATGACTTAGTAAAGATGATCTCCTTGTTCCTTCCCAGTCTATCTTAGACGTTCCTGGACTAGACACATTTAACTCCACCCATTCCTCGTATTATACTGTCAAACTACCCCAGTCTGCAAAGGGAACCTATTACCCAATCCCAGGCTCTCTCTGTCCCTGATGCCTGGCTAAACACTCCCCCAGACTGTTGTTAGGTGGCCTGCACTCACTAGGAGCTGGAGAATATTACCAGTACATACAATACAGTAAGAAATTGTGAACACGATAACAGCATAACACAGAACACTTACCATACATAATAATAAAATATGATTTAACACTGACTTCACCACAGAAGTAATGGAGTACCCAGCTCTGGGGTACTACGCTCGCCTCACTGATGCCCTGTCACTCCCATTTCGAAGCATGTGTCTCTACTTTGTGGTCCCTCTTGACAGAGACATGTGACCTTTGCAGACAATCACTGGCTATAGCACAGTCTGGAGGAAAGACTGCTCAACTTTTTATTTTTTGTGTTGGAGAAGGTGATGTGGTCTTCCGGGTGTGATGACTCTCCTAAATGTTCTCTCTTGAGAAGATAGTGAAAATCGAGGGCAAGTAACATTTGACTTTGTTCGATAGGGTGACCTTTTTACAGGTGAATACCCCCCTTTTCAAACCCACTTAGTTGTTACACCAATCCTTATATGTAATACCCATTTTAGGAAGACATATTTACATAATTAAGATAATTTATTTCTCTACTACCCATGGTGGATGGAAGCAACAGGCCCTGGGTTAAAGAGGCTCATAAACACCTATTCCACATATAGTAAACAGTTACTAGTGATGGCCTCTGCTTGAAGCAGTCAGTGGAGTGGATGACTTTCCATACAGCGGACGTGATGTCATAGTTTTCCAGAGATTACATCATTAATTTTAGAGCAGGTGCAATCTCAGTTAATCACTGCTACAACTCTAAAAGCACTTGTTATAATGTGTTATTGAGTGAAATACTTATTGCTTTAACCCATTTAGGACCATTAAAGCTTGCTCCATGAGCTTTAATCCTGGGTGATAGTAAAAATGCATTAGGAGTTTAAAGCAATTGCAATCTAGCAGGAGCGGGTCAGATGCTTGGCTGTTAGAGACAGCCGAGGATCCGGAAGAGAAAATAAAAGCCGTGTATAGCCAACTTTTGCCTTCTACTTTCCACTCTACATAGTAGAGGAACAGGAAGCGCCATTTCCTCTATTGGACTTGGCGCTTACATGATCACTGGAGCTTCCTGGCATGGTAGAGCTGCGGTGTCTTGGCAGACACAGCTCAGTTCTACTATTTACCAATGTCTTAACAGATTGATGGTTTTCCCCTGTAAATGACGCTCATGTGGATGTCCCAGTTACAGTAGAAAACTGTGAAATAAAAAAAAAAAACAGTAAAATACCAGTTTTACCAATGTAGATGATACAAATTAGACTCTTTGTAAAAAAAAAAAAAATTAAGCCCCTAGAAGAAGTTGTTTTGCTGCAAAACTTGGCATGCAGTTATATCTCAGGCCGATATGCAATAGTTGTGGTGATTAGATGAACGGTCTTGTCACCGGAGGCCCTATAAGTGCCTCCTTGGCCTATAGACTCAAAGATTCCACTCAGTTAATTATTTGAGAGGGGACGTATTACTGGAATACGAGGAGGCAGATCTTATTGACCAATTGTTCGCTCCCTTGGCTATTCTGAGCAGACTGTTAGGAGGTGGTGTGACCAGTGGATGCGTGAGGGCACACAAGGTGACCAGGCTCACGGTGCCTTCAACAGACCACCAGTAGAGAGGATTATCTGGTTAAGCACCAGCAGCGCGAACTGTTTCAGTGTCCACCATCCAGAGGCAGGTGACACCATCGTTACAGGCCGTTGTGTCTGTAGGAACCATTTCCACGTGTTTGGCTAAGGGATATTTGGTCTCACAGCACCCATTACATGTACTGTCTTTGACACACACCCACCATCCCATCCTTTTGCAGTGGTGTTGTGAATGATGAAACTGGACTTATATGGAGATGAACTGGGTTGTCTTAGGCAATGAATCCTGGTTTAGTTTGGGACTGATAACAGCCGTGTTTGTGTCTGGAGACCTTGGGGTGAGCGCCTCAATCCAGCCTTCTTAAGCGACTGTTGCATTCAGTAAGGGCCCTTTAACACGAACGTAAATACATAGTGAATAAAACCCATTGATTTTGATGGGTTTATTCACATCTGCATATTTATGCTGCGCAGATACCTCAGCTGTGTCTTATAAGGAATTATATATTGGAAGGAAACCATGAAGGTTCCTCCTGAATGACACAAAGCGATGAGATTGAAAACCCTAAAGAATGTATAGAGCGGGCCAGGGAAACTTCTCATGCGCCTGGTCCCGATACCACACCCTTATGAAACTGTCAATAAATATGGTCTTTGTTGCCCCTAGCAACCAACAGAGCAGCTTTCCTTTTACCTCAGCAGTATAAGAAATATCAACCAATTACAGAGCAGCTTTCATTTACCTCAGCAATATAAGAAATATCAACCAGTTACAGAGCAGCTTTCATTTACCTCAGCTGTGTAGGAAATAGTAACCAATCACAGCACTTCTTTCATTTTACCTCAGCAGTATGAGAAATAGCAACCAATCACAGCTGAAATAAAAGCTGCACTGTTAATGGTTGCTATGGACAACAGGATTTCTTTTAGACAGCTTCCATAAGAGTGCGGTGCTGGCTTACCTTTCCACCCTGTATAATAACAAATGATATACGTTTTCATTCCACAATGAACATATCTACTACATACTCACTGCATACATGTAGATCAGCTCCCGCTGCAGGGCTATTATATACAGTCTAAGTTTTCCACCGCAGACAAACATCTTATCCAGCATCATCTTGTTTTCACTGTGGTAGGAAATCACAGTAACCCAAAGGAAACCCACGTTCAGGCGCAGAAGACATTCAGACTCCATGCAGGCGATGACATGGTCACATACACAACTCATGGCCTCTGACTGGAGCAGCAGCGATCACCACCATGATAGGCGCATTCACTTGCTATGTCTATAGGGTTTGATGACGATGGTGGATTGTGTTTTTGCCGTTTACCCGCGGTACTTTCAGTATGAATAAGCGGTTTCTGAATTCTAAAAATGTGCGGCTGCCGTCTACTAGAACTACTTGATGTTCACGACCCAATAACTGCATCTGCAGCGGTAGCCGCAGGCATGGAAACATATCACCCAGCCAGACAAATATTTCAAAATGTAGTAAATAAATGACTGAAATTAAAGATACAGGTCTTCTTAAAAATAAAAAAAAAAGTTTAAAAACAGCGCCACTTTTCTTTATTGGCAGTATCTGGTGTTACAACTCAGCCCCATTCAGGTGAGGGCAAATGTGTTGGGGGGCCTCCATCACCCACTCTTTACCAACACAAATTAGGACAAATTTACCAAGCTCAGCATTTCTGACGCCGGACTTAAGGTGCTTTTAGATGTACTGATTACTGTCTAAAAAAATCGTACCAATGAGCGAAAGTGAACGATAATCGTTCGGTCTAAATGCGAGCCAATGTCTGAATGCCGAATGATAATCATTCATTTCATGCAGGCATGAAAATCATCGTTGGCTCATTCACTTATCATTCGGTTTAAACCACGCTCGTTCCCATTTGCCTATATAGCAAATGTAAAAGACTGAGCAATTCTCATTTGAGGGAGCGACGATGCATCTGCCTGTCTAAACAGGCAGCACGAGAGCGAACGAGCTAGCGATGGCGTCCCTCGCTCGTTGAAACGATAAATCGGCTCGTCTATAAGGACCCTTAGTACAGGTTCCCACAGCACCTGAAATTTGTGATTTGGATTCTATTGATACTTTCAGTAGTTCATGAAGGCCTTTCAACTTCCCTGTTTCTGCTGGATTGGCACATGAAAGGGGTATTTACAGGGCCTATGCAAATCTACCTCAAAATAGTAGTTTGTGGACTGTTTTGTGGGTATTGCGGGGTGGATTGGGTAGGGTGTAAAGTGTAACAAAGTGATTGATGAGGGTCTGGGTGCAGAGACCTACGCTTAGTGCTGAAGTGTTCATCCGAATGCTGTGCTGTTCGGCGGTATACGGGCTCCATAGAAAGTCTATGCAATCCAAACGCCTTGCCAATAACAGCCAAACTGCACAGTGGTCAGCTGAGCACTAATGCCTGTTCATATTAGTAATCAGTAGGGATCTCAGCACCCCCGCTGCCCCTGCAATCATTGACATGTCAGAAGTTTAGTTACACTTTTAAATGTCCTACTGATGGGACTAAGCTAAATATTTGATCATGTTTGGCCCATATATAGAGTTTCTACATAGCTGGTAATGCTAAAAAACAATGTATATAGTTATCAGGATTTCACCTTTAAAAACAAAAATGTTTACTCAAGAGGGAATGGCGTCAATGCACTCGAATCTGACCTGCCTAATATGAGTCTGAGAAGCCAGTAATGCTTTTATCCAATGTTCCACCTTCCTGCTCTGAACATATTTGCTCCGTCTTCTGGCACAATATCTTATTTTTCTTTCATCAAAAGGTACATGGCTCCGGAATTACTTGATGATTCGATAAACATGCAGCACTTTGAGTCATTCAAATGTGCGGACATCTACTCTCTGGGCTTAATATACTGGGAAATAGCCCGGAGATGTTCCGTGGGAGGTTCGTATTTGTGTTTTATTTGTCCTTTATTAAGTTAATTTGATTTATCATATTCATTAGGTTGTTCCTCATGTTTTATGTCATATAAATGATACTCCATATGAATCAACAAGCACAAAAACATACTTCTCCTAAGACTCTGTTAGGACATTTTTTTATTCCTTACAAGTCATTCGGTGATGGGGTCTTCATCTGAATTACACCCATGTTATAGTATCAGGGTTAAAATTCTAAATACAGCACCAATCGGGCCCACCCCACTTGCCCCGTTGCCGGCCGTAAGAAGAGACACCACACACAGGAGTCTGGTCTAGCTCCTCACACGGGAGAAAAAACTGCGCACTTTATTACAGATTACATGAGATCTTATACCCTTTGTCCCATCCCCACTAGGGGGTGATGGGCTCATAACCATATATGGGCAGTCCGGATTTGCGGACTGAGACAGTGAAAATCATATAACAGTCATTATCTTGATACTGGCGCCTCTGGCTTACGTACAGAAAATCACGTATTCAATTAACTCCAGTACAAAGAATCACCCACTCAATTCTAAGAAGTCCGGTTTTCCGGCCTGGGACAGTAAAAATTATGTACATGGTTGAACATCTTGATATGGGCTTCTGGGAAAACGGCCAAGTACATGCGTCCTTCATGTTTGGTTCTTCTTCTCTGAATTTCTAGAACATCTCTCTTGGAATATCTGATGTAAGGCGACATATAAGTTTTTTTTCATTTGGAATTGAATAAAACTTGCATATAGGTATAAAAGCATAAAAAACACATATGGCAATATATATATATACCCTCACAAACCCCCCTAAAAAACTTAATATGGAGATCAAGCATCAGACTTTGCACTCTACCTCGGTCGTCTCTCCCTTGCGTCAGGGTTTCTCCACTGCCCGTAAGTCCCTACTCCTAAAAGGGGAGGGATCCCTACCTCACCTCAGAAGGAGGCCATGGATTCCCTGGGCTTATTTCCGGGCATCCATACCCTCTATCTGTACAAGTTAACACCCCGCAGGGTGTGCCCTCGCCGGAACCTAAGGTCTTCTGCACTTTCCCTAGGCAAATGGGAAGTCCACTGACAGTCCATCTTATGAGACTGAGGCAGCGCAGTACTAGTACATTTCTCCATTCTTCTGGTAACGTACCTGGTTGGCATTATCAGAACTGGCTCTTCATCTTTTTCAAACAAGGGAAATTTTGGTGTCACATTATCCAGTCCCTTACTCATACTCTTTTTTATCAAAGGGATAATACACATACAGGAAATTACATACCCCACCTTTTTCTGCTAAAATCATATCCAGGGCCACTCTAGGGCCATGGATGCAGTGGGCCCTAACTGGTCAGCTAACCCTTGTAAAGCATGTCTGGTGTAGTTTACAAACCTCTGCTGATTGGAATAGATATAATTCATCTAATCTACATTATTATTAACAGTGACAAAAGCAAATAAGGACTCAAAACCTGCTTTAACCTGATCTCTAGAATTAAATTCATCTCGCACCCCCCTTGGCACTCCTATTGCATCTATGTGTACATGTGGATCAAAGTTACCACCTGGAGTGTCAATGTCTCTCCTAGCATGATGCGGTGTTGGATTCTCACCCTCAGTGTACTCTTATTGATTGCACATGTGATTGTATTAATTTGTTCTGAAACAGGGGGCTAGTGTACAGTAGTCAAAGGTGTGTGTTATAGGAATTGTACCACATTATAGCATTTAAAGGATATACAGGATCATGAGTTCTTTCAGTGCGAAGTGTGGATCCAAGTGGGCTTTCCTTCGAGCTTGACTGCAGTTGGGTGAACAACATCTGGTAGGGACATTCAAACTGGGTTTCTCTCTCAAACTTTTTCACATAGACCCTGTCACCTGGTTTTAGATTGTGACACTCATCTGTAAGACCTGGGAGAAAAGCAGAGACTACAGAATGCATTACTAACAATTCCTTGGAGAGGCCTATGACAAAATTAACAAGAAAATCATTCCCCAAACTCTGCTACTGTGGCATGTATCCTCCTGGAAAAAAGAAAAACTAATGAAAGACACTCAATTCAAGATTTGCCCATTTTCTCATTGCCTTTTGTATCTACTTTCCCACTACTCCGCGGACGGTAGGGTGTGTGAAAAGCCTGGAATATACCCAAAAACAGACATGATGTGTTGCATTATTTCACCTGTGAAGTGTGTACCTTTGTTTGACTCAATCACTTCCAGTGCCCCATATCTGCGGATTACCTCATTCATGAGCTTCTGTGCGGTTATCTGCTTATTTACTTTGGTAACAGGGTAGGTCTCCAACCTGAAAAGAAATCAACAACAAGCACATATTCATGCTTCCCAACAAGTGGGAGCTGAGTGTAGCCAATTTGCAATCCCTGAAATGGGTAGAGTGGTCTAGGCAAGTGTGATGTGGCAAATTTACTTCTGCCCTGTTGCTTACGGCAAAGATCATGCAAATTGGACAAATGATGCAGCAGCTACAGAAAACCAAGGAGCCACCCGTCCTTGTTCAAGCATTGACATCATTACTGCTTTGAGAGGTGCGTCTTTTCGTGCGTCAGCTGGGCCATCATGGGGCACAGGGACTATGGTAAGCAAGTTCTGTTGACTGTTCACCATACGCCGTCCCTTTTTAGTCCATTTTTCCTTTTCTTCCTTGCTGGCTTGTAACTGTAAAGTCATTAGCATATCAAAGTCCAATGTTTTTATCAAAGTCCAAGTGTAGTCAAAGTCCAAAGTTATCAAAGTCCAAGTTTTTTATCAAAATCTTCTTTTCTTCTTTCTTCCACGGCTTGAGGGCCGCTGCTTTTGCTGTGTGGCCTGTGATGGCGTTGCCTCTTGCTTCTCCGGTGTAGGAATTGGTGTGAGCTTTCCACTTTGTCAGGTAGAAATAGGGTCTCCATGAGACTGCACCGCTGCATCATTCTTAATTGGCTGTCCAGCTGTGGTAAAAAACTGTCTGGCCTTCCATGTTGGGCCGTAATCATGAGCTATGCCAAATGCATACCGGGAGTCAGTGTAAATGTTTGCCGTCTTACCTTCCTCCACTCTACACGCCTCCGTGAGTGCTTTTAATTCCGCTTCTTGTGCTGCGACATGCGGAGACATTCTGCTTTTTAGGACATCTTGTTGTGTTACCACCGTATATCCAGTGTGGAGTCGTCAATCACCCTGGGTACCATCTATAAAAAACAACTCAAAATATGCATTATTAGCAAGGGCTTTCAGTAACTTTTTAAAACTTAAATTTTCTTGTTGCATCACTGCTAGACAATCAGGCTGGTATTGTATTTCAAAAAGATCAGAACCTTGTTGCAAAAAATTTAAAAATTTAAAAATGACTTGCAAAAAAATTTAAAAATGGCTGATTTGCAATACCTAAAATGGCTGACTTGCAATACCTAAAATGGCTGACTTGCAATACCTAGATCACCTATGCCTTCTCCCCCCCCCCCCCCCCTTTAAACCAGGGTACTCAATTGGAACAATAGTAGCCGGGTTTAAGTTAGTACAACATTGTAAAAAGATTTGATGGATGCAGATAAGGCCTGTAAGATGTTAGCACCTATAACAGAAACATGAGTTACACCGGGGCAGAATAATCTACAAAACATCTATTAATATTGCAAATGTGAGATCCCTTTAAGTGAATTCATTATTAGTCTGATCCTGCCTGCAATATCTTATAAAATCTGAGACAGGGGAAAAAACAAAACAAAAGTTTTTACTAGCTGCTCAAAATTCTCACCCCTCCCTTGTACAAGAGGGATGAAACATTACTACGTACTATTACATCATCTAGCTCCACCCCTTCGATATTGGCACATTGCGTCCGTCTTCCCAACTTAATTTCAGCGTAACAGTCCACACGTCCACATCTCAACCAAGCAAAGTCCCATGCATGGGGAGGACTTTTATCCCCAGTCAATTATCCACATCACACATTCCACCACAGCTTGAACACGGGTCACTAACTCTCATCCATCCATGCTCTCAAGTCTGCTCCGTCACCCCCCTTGGAGGTGTACCAGTACATACAGATGCACGGACAAAAAAAGTTTGACAAACATACATACATCAGTTGAAAAACATTGAGGTGAGTGCTTTTAATTTTATAAAGTACATAATTCTATTGAGATGAGATTGTGAATGAGCGCTATCTTTGACAAATTATGTGAAAAAGTTTGCTGAGTGACTGAAATATTCTATATTTCTAATTTACTGAAGCTATTATATGCTGTATTAAACGCTAAAGTATTTTAGAATCTGTGGGTGTTTTTCAACCCCCCTTGTGACCCTGAGCTCAGAGTGAATCTGAAAGCCCCCACCTTTTCAAAATAAATCTCTGAATATGCATTCACTGACTGAACAGCCCTGCATTTGAACTCATAAATACAGCACAACATGTTCTTCATTTTCAACCCCTGTATAAGTAAGAATATAACTTAGAAATTACTATATTTCCCTGCCTACTAAGACAGTATAACTAATTAAATTCATTTCAATTCATTGCAAGCAAGCCAAGATATTAACCAAGGTTGTTATTGCATTTTCTCTCTCGCTGTTATCTTCCTGACCTTGGAAGGCTACACAGAGACTCGCAGCTACATGTCAACAAACTCTTCTCCCCTAAAAGCAAGCTCAGTTAACTATTTGCACTATTTGCACTTACAGTATATACATATATACACATATATATCCATATCTATTATCTATCTTGTATTATACACATTTTCTTTCTTTCTTTGCCAACCAATCACATGCATTGTAACTTACTTATCGACTTGCTTGCTCCCCTTATTTCTCTCCCCTACCTAACTGCCAATATAACCTTTAATAGACACTCTCCTGACGCCCTCTTGATCACTTACTGTACTTTTCAACATTTCACTTACGGATACTTTCTTAAACAAATAATGTGTACATACGTAACTTACTCTGACTGTCTCTCTCTCTGCTTCTAGCAAACCTTGATCTTCCAAGGCACCTCTCGGTCCTAAAGACCTCCTCCCAGACACCATTTTGTAATCTGCCATGCGGGTCGGTGTCACACATTTTCATTAGAGTTTTCTTACATTTTACAAATTCATCCACACGGCGGCAGCCCTTGAGGGGCTCTATCTTCTTTAATAAGATCTTACGCATATTAGAACATCAACAATAATAATAATAACACGCTCCATAGAATGCATCCCTCTTAATTCTCAAATTGTCAGCCCCTTATATACCGGCAGAACAACCGAGGGTCCCTTCTCCTTATGGAACCAGCCCCCATAAAAATGCATCTCTCTGAAATCAAATCGCTAGCCCCATATATAAGGCAAACCGACCGAGAGTCCCTTTTTTCTATGAGACTTATCTCACAAAATGCATCCCTCTCTGCTAAACCATTAACAACTAACTAAACTAAACTGAGGGTCCCTTCTCTTGTGAGATTAAATGAAAAGAAAGAGAGAAAAAAAAACCTTCTGCAGATAGAACAATCTCCACTATTATTAAAACGTTAAAACTTCAAAGTACAAATAGACTACAGACTAATTTCTGGGTGACCGATTGGTGCGCATATCACGGTCAGTGGTCCATGACGGCAAACCCGGAGCCCACACGAGTTACCGTGTAGAACTCTTAACCCAACCCGTCCGGTCACAAACCACAGATAGTCAGTCCTGCTGCAAGACTCTCAGCGTAAAACACAACATAAATATATGTTTGTCTTACCTGGAGTTCTTGTGAGTTGATCAGGCTCGGTTTGCAGCAGGACGGTTTCTCAGTGGCGTGGATCCGGGTGGAATGCGTTGTAAGCTCCGGTTTTACCGCCGCACGTTCGGGCGCCATTTATCAGGGTTAAAATTCTAAATACAGCACCAATCGGGCCCACCCCACTTGCCCCGTTGCCGGCCGTAAGAAGAGACACCACACACAGGAGTCTGGTCTAGCTCCTCACACGGGAGAAAAAACTGCGCACTTTATTACAGATTACATGAGATCTTATACCCTTTGTCCCATCCCCACTAGGGGGTGATGGGCTCATAACCATATATGGGCAGTCCGGATTTGCGGACTGAGACAGTGAAAATCATATAACAGTCATTATCTTGATACTGGCGCCTCTGGCTTACGTACAGAAAATCACGTATTCAATTAACTCCAGTACAAAGAATCACCCACTCAATTCTAAGAAGTCCGGTTTTCCGGCCTGGGACAGTAAAAATTATGTACATGGTTGAACATCTTGATATGGGCTTCTGGGAAAACGGCCAAGTACATGCGTCCTTCATGTCTGGTTCTTCTTCTCTGAATTTCTAGAACATCTCTCTTGGAATATCTGATGTAAGGCGACATATAAGTTTTTTTCATTTGGAATTGAATAAAACTTGCATATAGGTATAAAAGCATAAAAAACACATATGGCAATATATATATATACCCTCACAATAGCATGCAGAAAGGTGCTGATCGCACTAACCCCTCCCTTTTACTTTTTTTTTTTTCACATAAATTGGATGTTACATACATTTTTGGATATTCCTTTTATAAGTTGATCTTTGGGAGTCTCAATGTCTTGAACTACATACTTCTAATGGGGTCAAAGACCCTTTGATGAGGAGGTAAGTTTTGTTCTGTAGCACACACCATAAAAAAGCCTTCATTTTCTTGTTTTGCTACAGGCCTTGTGGATGAATACCAGTTGCCTTACTATGATATGGTGCCTTCTGATCCTTCATTGGATGATATGAAAAGAGTTGTTTGTGACCAAAAATTACGACCCAACATACCTAACCAATGGCAGAGTTTTGAGGTATTTAAATGACATTTACACTTTTTTCTTCTTCTACATAGTGTGTTTTTGGAAAGTAAGACTTTGTAGTTGGTTTTCATGAAAAATTGACTGATTGATTTCTATGCTTGCAGTGTTTTCCAAGACTCTGCAGTGACTAGCTTTTCCCTTCGCTTTAGTTTGGATAGTTCCCAGTACAGTACATTAAATTGACGTGTTTGTGGGGAAACATATACATAGACCATAATAATACAATTAACCACACAATGTCTGATTCCATAGTTGATTGGGGTGTTATTTGGACAATATACAGCTGTGGCACTGTTTCTATATCTAAAACATCTGCATGTCCATGGACTAGGGTAACAAGTATGAGATGAAGGGAATACAAACCATCAGGGCTAGTGGCTTCTCCTTTACTAGTAATGGGTACTGCTTTCATCAATCCTCTTTTTACCGGGCTGTTTTATTGCAGTAAGAGTCATGCAACTAAAAGGCTCACCTATAGAATTAGAAAATGTATCGAGAGGTTAGTATTCAAGGTAAATGTATGAGGGTGCAAGGACCGCTTGTAGGAATGTAAATCCGGGAATAGTATATGTAAGACCTAGCTCTCGTCTTTGAAACTGTAATACCTTATTCCTCTTTTGAATAGAAGCCAGCGAGACAGTTGTCTTCTAAACTTGGAAAAACTGTCATGTTTCATAAGCTCTACTTAGATAGAATGTTTAGGAATGTTAAGGTACTTTTACACGGGCTGATAGCTGCTCGAATGATCGCTCAAAAAAGCGATTATTGACGACTGTTGTCCTGTGTAAACATGGCACCTGACAGGGCAAATGAGCAACAATCGCTTACTTGTCGGAGTTCCTTGTTTTTAGTTCACCTAAAAACCAGCCCACTATTGGCTTGTGTACACAGGCAGTTGTTCATCTATGAATGACGGTCTGTTTACTCTGGATTTAGGCATGCATCTGGAAGAGATCTCCGGAGCGCTCGCCTCCGTTCAATGAGTAATTACCATTCGTGTGTGAAAGCACAGAAGCGATAACCAATTGTGGTCGACTGGGTCAGTCGACCTATGTCAATGTACCCTTAGCTATTGAAAGGGAAATGCGTTTATACATAGTGTGTTGTTAAGATATTAACCCCTTAGTGACGGCGCTATCGTAAAACTACGTCTTGCTGTTGCAGAACGTGTATGGAGGGAGGTAGCGCCGCTATCTCCCTCCATACAGCGCGGGCGTCAGCTGTTTATTACAGCTGACACCCGCGGGCAATATCCGCGCTCGGTCGTTCGGCCGATCACGGCTATTAACCCTTTAAATGCCTCTGTCAATACTGACAGCGGCATTTAAATCCCCCGAACACTGTTTGGGGGTCCCGCACGACCCCCCCGCGGTGAGAGCGGGGGAGCCGTGCAGGTGTCATGGCAGTCGGGGGCCTAATGAATGGCCCCAGGGCTGCCTTAGCAGACTGCCTATCAAGCTATCCACACAGGGTGGCTTGATAGACTGCCTGTAAAAAAGCAGTATGACGTAATGCTATAGCATTACGTCATACTGCAGGAGCGATCAAAGCATCGCATGTTAAAGTCCCCCAGGGGGACCTCAAAGTAAAGTAAGAAAAAAGATCAATAAAGTTTTTTAAATTGTAAAAAAAAAAAAGCTATAAAAGTTTAAATCACCCCCCTTTTGCCATATCAATTACTAAAAAATCTAAATCATAAAATAAAAATATGTATTTGGTATCGCCGCGTCCGATCTATCAAAGTAGTGCATTATTTTTCCTGCACGGTGAACGTCGTCCGGAAAAAAAAAAGAAGAATGCCAGAAATACACTTTTTTAGTTACCCTGTCTTCCAGAAAAAATGCAATAAAAAGCGATCAAAAAGTCGTATGTATTCCAAATTGATACTCGGAAACTACAGGACATCCCGCAAAAATTGAGCCCTTGCACAACTACATCGACAGAAAAATAAAAATGTTATTGCGTCACAAAATGACCACAGAAAATAATTGAAAAAAATTAAATATCTTTAAAAAAAAATACAAGTACTACAGCAAAAAAAAAAACTATATAAGTTTGGTATCGCAGTAATTGTACTGACCCATAGAATAAAAATATCAGGTCGTTTTTGTTGCAGTTTGTGCGCCGTAGAAACAGGTCGCACCGAAAGATGGTGGAATGTCGTTTTTTTTTCCATTTCTCTCCGCTAAGAATTTTTAAAAAGTTTTTCAGTACATTATATGGTACAATAAATAGTGCTATTGAAAAATACAACTCGTCCCGCAAAAAAAAAAGCCCTCATACAGAGACGTTGATGGATAAATAAAGGAGCTACAATTTTTTAAACGGGAGTAGGAAAAAGCAAAAATGGAAAAAAGCAAAAAAGCTCCGCCACTAAGGGGTTAAAATGTGATTGTTCTCAGAAAGAGAAACCAAGTAATCTTGTAGATATGATACCTTTTAATGGCTAACAAAAATACATGATGTTCTTGCAAGCTTTTGGACCTCTCAGGATCCTTCCTCAGGTATAATGAGACAGATCTGGATTGGGTATATATATGCAAATGTACACACACGAAAAGGCATGGACATAGCCTGACTAATTTGCACTTAAAACAATACCAGACAAGATGATCAGAGAAGTAAATACTTAATTAGTCCACTGGTAAGGAATGTGACAGTTTTATAATCTCTAAATTGGGGTTTGGGGGTCATAGGCCTGTGTATTATTACTCCTTCAGACCTGCAAATAAGGAAGATAAAACAATATCTCTGCAGCGCCACCTATTGGATGACAGCATTCCTTCAAATCAATGTATGACTTTTTACCAAGTCTGTAAAACAATGATTGGGAATGGAACCCCTTCTGGGTGCTCTCCCTGGGAAAAGACAATGCCATCCCCCGACCCACTCACCTCCCAGGTGTTGTCCCCCCGCTCCATCCGGGTGCTCTCCCTAAGGTCACTCCTCTTCACCTCCTTCAGATTTTTCATAATCTCCACTGACATTATGCATAGGAGGAGAGGTACTCCAGTGATAGACAAGTAATTTTTAGTTACAGGGAGTTGTTAGAAATGCTTTTGATAGACTATGCTTATTGTGATAACGAAAGATAGTGATGTAATCTTAAATTTATGTTGATTATGCTTAATTGTGTAATTTGGTATCTGGAAGAGTTTATTTCATTGCCCACATCAATGTATGTGTCTTGAACCAAGAAACAGTGAAAACTGGAAAACACTCTGGGCCATGTCACCAGGTTGGTGGGGCTTGAGTGTCATTGAATCAGAGAGTACGTTTTGCTCAGTTAGGTGGTGCCGAGTGAAATATAAAAGGCGGCGTGTGGCACACAAGTTGTTGTGTTGCTTTGGTAGTGATGTGCATGAGCGGACAGAACAAGGTTGGGTATGGCTGAGCCAAGAAACCACACAGGAATCCCTGGAAGACTGTGCGAGAGGTTGAGTGCAGAGTTGTGTGAGCTGTCAAGAATCCCTGGAGTCTTCTGTTCAGACTAATATACCAGACATAGTTGACCGTGGAAGTACCGGCCTTTTGTTCAATTTTGCTAAAACGTAAGAGGGCCCTGAACCAGAAGAACTGTGAGTGTTCAAGTATGGTGTAATGTGTCGAGAGTCCATGGAGCCACGAGAATCCTGATAACCATTGATATATAATGTTGCACAAATACAACCAAGTTCACCAATTTCTAACTTTGTTCTAGGCTCTCCGAGTGATGGGCCGAATCATGAGAGAGTGTTGGTATGCCAATGGCAAGGCTCGGCTAACCGCGCTGAGGATAAAGAAGACAATCTCTCAGTTGTGCGTGGAGGAAGATTTCAAGCTGTAATTTGGATGCTGTGAGACCACGACAATCACAAGACATAGAAGGATTTGTTTGTAGCTGTATTTGCTCTACCTCAAAAGTAACAAGTGCCAGACTGGAGAACTAAGGATCAATGGACTCTTGGTTTGTAAATGACCAAGCTTACTGCTCTTTATTATAAGGTCCAACATAAAAAACTGAGAAAAATTACCAGGGCCTACATTAGCACCTGGGATGGGGTAGCCATGGTGCCCATTGTGACTTGATTGCCCATGGCTGATTTACACCTGGTGCCGGTGAAAGGCCTCTCAGTCTAAACTCAGCTCATGCTTGCTAAGAAACTATGTATATGTACAATGACAAAATCCATTATTTGAATGACAGTATAAGCTTATAAACATTTGAAATATTTCATTTTTTTAAGAACAGATTTTAAAAGTCCAGGTCAAAAGACACGCTGGGTCTATATAGAGAGATAGAGTTATTTAAAATAGGACGTCGAATCAACGTTTGTTTTTGAATGTATTTTGTCTAAGGGAACAGTTTTCGCTTGTGCTACCTTATTATTAAGCTTTCTCATGTTTTATTCCAGATGGAGGTATAAAACGATATATATTTATATACTCTATCTATATATATATTTGTGTGTACAGAATGGTTGTCGGTACATTCCAGAATAGCACATTTTACATACAGCAGTAAAACAGACCATTTGAACCTTCACAGTTCTTAAAGAGAACCTGTTACATCCCTACAGCAGTATAAATTAAGTGCTGTTAGGACACATGACAGGGAGGTGGGTGATGTATTTTTTTTATACTCCCCTGCTCCCACGATACATTGTTGTCACCCTGTGAAGTTAGCACGCGGCGCAAAAATTGGACTCTTTTCCGAGTTCCGTGCGCACACTCTCCTATGCACGTCTATGGGAAATTATGTGCACCGGACTCTGAAGAGAGTCAGATTTTTGTGCTGCGTAACAATGCTGGATCGCAGGAGCGGGCGAGTATAACAAATACATAACCCGGCTCTGTCACGTCCCCTAACGGCACAATAACTTAATTTATGGTGCTGTGGGGACGTGCCAGGTCCTCTTTAACCCCTTTAGTGGCACGCCCGGAAAATCTCCAGGGCTTGCTGCACTGACCATGCAGTTAAACCCTGGAATATTTCCATGGACAGCTCTAGTGCTGAACTGTGCAGAGCACTGAGTTGTCATCTGGAATCTTCCGGGGTTTTAATTGCATTGTTGACTCATTTAAAAAACCTGCCCTGTGAGGCATGATATAGTAATAATAAACCTGCCACTGAAGGGGATAAAGGAAGTCTTGTTACCTCAATCTAACTCTTCCATGTAATCCTATCATAAATTGTGGGATTTATAGATTATACTAACTGTAACTTTATTTTGTCTACAGAGTCCAATCTCGAAATATCTACTTTTCTGCACTCTTCGTATGTTATGCAAAATTGCTGTTTAATTGTACGATGGGCGGTCCATCTCCAGAACTTATTTGGGCTCTTTCTCCTTCTTTGTTTAAACTTGCCCATTATGATATTGGTTGATAGAAATGGAGAGGCCGTGTGTTCCAGATAGACTACACCTGGGCTGCACTTAAGGATTTGGAACACGTGCAGTGGCATACTTTTTGTCTGTTCATCGTCCTCAATGATGACACGTGTGCTCCTTCCTCTGTGTGGAAAGGAGAGCGTCTTCAGCTCCCGGAATTGGAGATCTCAGTCATCATCATGATGGGCTTGTTTGAACAAAGGAGGAGGAAGAAGCCCTGATGAGTTTGGGAGATGAACCACCCATCAGACAGTTGACCAGCAATTTGCATACCAATGCGGAAAGTGCAGGAAAGAAGACATTGCGGGATTGGACTCTCCATGGCACATAATAAAAGGTATGGTTAGTGTAATCTGTAAATCCCACATTTTGTGATAGGATTACTTGGGAACATTAGACTGAGGTGACAGACTGGGGAACATATGAGATGGAGAAATAGTGGGTGGAAGCAGACGAAGCTTCTAGGAACCACATGTGGCTGTCTGCTAAAAAATAACAATGACTGTAACCAAAGATGGAACGGAAGACAGAATTTCCACAATATGAAGTTTCCAGGATAGCTTTATAAAGACACAGGGAAATAATCTCAAGTTTCAAAACTATTTTGGAATAAAAGTCGCTTTGTTATTACTGATAGCCAACCAATCAGAGTAGAAGCTTTATTTTTGGACCTGAACTGGAAAACAGAAATAAAGACTCTGAGATACTTTTGATTCCGAATTCTTAGCTGCACTTTCATAAAACTTAGGACATGTCATAGTGACATTTCAAAAGTCTTGATCCAAGGGTTTGCTGAGACCTCACCCTTGGCTGGATGCTTTTGCACCATTGCTTCAGCAAAGTGGTGTGTCCTTTTGGCTGTGATCGGCTCTGCTACACTTAGGTGTCTTCAGAAGGATCTGACTTTCTTATAGTTAATTTTCTAAAATGAATACTTACTCTTGGACATCACTTATTCTAAAAGCTTTCTTAATATAACTCCAAAGTTGTTGAAGCTGTCTTACACAGTACAACGCTCCAAATACCTGTTTAGAGGTAGAACTGAATGATAAAATTCTGTCTGTAATAGGGGGAACTTAGATTTTTACTGTATACAAATTGTACATTGAACACACTAAGAAAACTATTATGACCATTAGCACGACTAGCGTGACCTCTTCTCACCACCCTCCTCTTTGCATCTTCTGGGTTTCCTTTGCAGCAGACTGCTCCCTTTTGACAGAGGTGTGCATGCTTGGCCAGTCTCTTCAAGGGTCAGCGCTCTTACACAGCTTTCCCATCCCCATCCAATCTTGTCTCTTTTTGAGATATTGTCCAAGACACTGCTGTTGTAGCAGTGCTGGTAAAAGGCGTCTGAACAATAGGTTCCTAGTGATTTTGTGAATACACACCCAAATCTTGCTTGAGTCTTGGTTTTGACTCTTGACTAATTACTCAGCTTTCTGAACCTTACCTGTCCCGACCTCAGCCCATTATTTTGACTCACTTTGCCTGAACACTGCCTGCTCTGATCTTCTGCCTATTACCCATGATGCTTGAACATTACCTGCACCCTGACCTCGGCATGTTATTTTGACCATGTTTTTGACTTTTACTTTGGTACCATGCTCCAGTGGCTTTTGACCTATCTAGGTCAGCTGTCACTGGAGACTACTTTTGGAGGTTCCCCACAGTGAAGACCACATTTCTCAAAAAGGGTTACAGGGGGAAAACCAGAAAAAACCTTAGAGCAGCCATCAGGAGTAGACACGGTGTGTCCACTCCTATGGTGTTACAACAACAGTATACTGTAAGCTCTGAAGCGCCTCCTAGTGATGGCTGAAGCCAGCTAAAATTTTACCATTTAACTGTGTGTCTATGCAGGAGATTTGGAGTTCTATATTTGAAAAAAAGTGCATCAACTGATATAAAACAAAGAATGTTGGACTTAAAGACAACATGGTGTTAAAAGGTGATGATTCATCTTATGGTTAGAATATATGCATTTTAACAACCTAATCAAATGAACTTGATGGTTTAATTGAATCAGATTGCTGATACTTGTAAGACACTTATTCATGTGATTGCACTACTGGCTTTTGCAAGTGGGATTTTTCTAGGCTTTCAAGAGTAGGTAAATGTGATGCTTGCTGTTCCTATTGGAGAGTCCAAAATATTAAATGGAGTATAAACAGTTATGTAAAAGAGCCTTGACATATTGGGTGTACTCATGCTGTTCATTTTCATGGTATCATACTGTATACTACAACCTACACGTAGCGATTCTTATCCAATAACTTGGTTATATAGGTTTCTGTTAGCTAGTATACACAATCAGACTTCTTTCCCATGAGTGTATAGCGGCCGGCGCTATCATCTGGAGCGTAGAAGCTCGTGAACAGGCGCACAATTCTAAACACACTTACCCCCTTTCACACGGCATGGGCTCCAGCGCATATGCACCGAGGTCACTATGCTGTCACCCCTTTCCCCTCCCTCCCCATCACAGGCTCGCCTCAGCTCTCCACGCTGCTAAACTCTTTCCCACCTCCGGCTGCTGACATAGGAGCCCATGCAGCGGCTGACGTATTCCGGCCCAAATGATAATTCCAGGACTATCTTTTGGGCTCGACGTAAAAACGCCCAGTGCTATATTGGCCTGGATGGGCGCTTTTACATCTCAGGAATATGGCCATGTGATCTGATGCATTGGAATTCAGTGCATCAGATCACGACGTATATCACGGCCGGCTGATATACCCTCGTGGGAAAGAGCCCTGAATCCAATTGTCTGATTTGAAGCCAGAATGACATATCATTTTGTTAGAAGTAGTAGAATATTTTTGATAATAGCTAAACCTGTTTTGCCCAATGCAATTGTCAGGCCAAGTCATTTTACTATTAACGAGGAACTGAAAAAGAAAACTGTAGGGAAAGTAAACATAGTACCATATGGTGCCACATGGAACACCTATAGCTCCTTGTGACTCCATACAGCCTTCTGCACATGGCTCTGCCATATGTATGAGGCCTTAAAATGGGAGTCAACTCGTCAACCTTTGGTGTTTGGCCAATTCTTCTTTGTGTTCACTGATGCAGATTTAGTTTTCAGTGTGTGTTTTCTTATATTTACTTTAAAAGTTTGTCCAGGATTAAAAATAATGACTGTTTAATTCCAGAAGCTGTGTCACACCTGTCTAGGATATAACCTGCGGACAGGTATGGGGCTGCAGTCATGCTCTACTAATTTGACAACTCCTTTAACAAATATTTCTGTTAAAATATAATTAATAGAGTTTCGTAAAGGGGTTATTCCAAAAAAGCCTTGTCAATCCAACATTGTATGAAATGCGAAGGTCTAGCAGATGTGACCACTATTAGTCCCTAAAATGAGTCTGTCCCTGTACCAATCCATAATGCTGAAGCTTGCAAACACATCCTGGTCTTCTTTATTGATGTCAGCATCTGGACTAGTCCCTTCCTCGGGGAAAGTTTTCGTACCCCTACTAATCAGACCACTGAAGATGTCTCATTAACAGGTCATAAAAGGATCACAGTATAATATCATAGTAGTACTTTGGAGAAGCTTTGTCAGGGTAGCATTTCTTGTGCCTCTTGTAAATAACTTGTATAGGCTAATTAAAGGTTTTGGGGTTCCCAAAATTTAAATGGTGAGGGACTCTTAAATAGGGTTCCAATTCTCCTCAGCATTTTCTAGTTGCACACCTGATAGTCTCAATGTATATGGGATTTACACCCCTCAGGAACATAGAGATCCCCTAATGGCGTATAGGGAATTCAATCCTACGACAAAGAAATGGAGGTGCTTGCATGTGGACTTGGCCATAATTCTCAGATTTGTGGGCCTTTCATATCCTTAGGCCAGCAGGGCCAGTTTCATAGCTTTTTGCAGCCGTGGCCCTGCTGACTATCTCAATTTTTATTTTTTTTCTCTACATCTACCGTATACTACCCATACTGAGTCCTTTAGGTTAATCTCCTGGAGCTTTGAATCAGACACACGCTTTGTCAGTCAAATGTCACATTATTCATTCAATGACAGTAAGCAGTGAAGACCGTCCACTTGTCAGATTCAAAGCTATGCAGCCAGCCGTGCTGACCTGAGGACATAACTGGTTTTGTTTAATGCAGCATTCACACCAAAAGTAATTGAGCAAGAATCAAGAGTAGCATTTATTTCCACATGTTAATATTTAGTGGAGCCTCCTTTGGCCCTAAAGACATTGGATACTCTCTGTGGCATACATTCTACTAACATCTGATACACTTCAGCTGGTATTTTCCTCCATTCACTCCAAGAACTGTCTCAAAGATAATGGCTGCTGTTCATTTTTCTGACTTCATGTTTCAATTCATCTCTGAGATGTTCAGTAGGGTTTAGGTCGGACTCTGTGCAGCCGGACTAATCGTGGAACATCCATGTCCTCAAACCAATGTAAAACGGTGTTGGATGTGTGACAAGGCGCGTTGTCTTGTTGGAAGTATGGCCGACCATTCACAGAGTATTGTCACATTGTTGGCAGCACATTATTGTCTAGAATGTCAGGGTACACCTCTGTGTTCATGGTTCTTGACACCGCAACCAACAGACTGAGACCATGCTGCATAAAACATCTCCAGATGTTGGCACAATACACTGTGGCAAAAGGTGTTCCCCAGATATTCTCCACAGCCAGGTACGTCCATTTGATTTGAAGATGGAGTAGTGTAATTTTTCACTCCATAGAACATCCCTCCATTGCTCAACTGGCCAATGTCAACGCTCCTTGCACAATTATAGACGGGCTAATGCATTTTCCTAAAGAGAACTTGCCAGATGTTGCAGAATAAATGGAGGGAAATACTAGCTCAAGTGTATTAGGCATTAGTAGAAAGTATGCCACAGAGAGTATCCAATGTCATTAGGGCCAAAGGCGCCCCACTAAGTATTAACATATGCAAATAAATACTACTTTTTGTTCTTGTTCAGGTGTCCAATTACTTTTGGTAGGATAATGTATATGGAAAATTGCTGATCTAAGCACAATATGATAAGTAATTGGAGAGGTTGTCACTTCTACCACATGATGGGACCTGTTTATGAATTACTGCATACTTAAAGCAATGCAAAAAGGGGACAGAGAGGGAATCCGATTTTGCACAATTAATTTCTATTTCAGCTGACAAGTATTTTCTTTATATAGTTTGCAGATCAGATGTAAAAGTTACTTTTCAATTATAATCATTTCCAGCAGGGAGAAGACAATGGTGACCAAAGAATAAAATATAATGTATCAAAAAGATGTATATGAGTAGAACTAAACATCTGATTTATCCACAGAAACTGTGCCACTAATGTCCATAGGCTGTGTCTGGTATTGCAGCTGAGCCATATTAACTCAAATGCAGAGGAGTTGCAATTCTAGACATAGCCTATTTTCCTGTTAAGTGACACCAATACAAGAACACTTTACCAGCTGAGAAAATGTGGTTTTGATGGTGTAATATGAAGGCTGAGTAGAATTGGTTAACTATAATGTTGGCCATTCTCTGCATATTGGTGCTTGCAAAAAAATCCCTTATGTTCCCCTACCCAGCAAGGGGGGGAATAAGGGACTAGCACGGAGTGGGTCCACCTAGACACAGCCTTTGAATAATGGTCCTTTGCTCACCAGAGCCCCATATTTCAGCAGCATAATATTGATGTATGGGATATTTTATCTGACCCTAATGCCATATCTGTACATAGATGCCCTTAACATTTACACTAAGGATCCATGTCCCCATTTGGCATTGTCTGGTAATATCCCATTACCCATTGTCTTGTTTGCTTTGTATTAATAACAGGAAGTCATGACGATACATGAACATTTTCCTAAAACCAAAATTCATTTGAGCTTCTGGTCTCCGTTAAGATGAGGGAATTACTGTCTCTTCTGCTTTGCCAATGTATATTTTTTATTAACCCAAGATATATGTAGCAGTCTGTATTTTTTGGTTTGCATCTCTTTTGTTTAGAGGTACTGTATACAATTATTTTTGCTTTCAAGAACACTATTTTTCTACAGAGTGTTTTTAGCGTATGTATCTGTAACAATGTTTTGTAGCACACAGTCTTAAAAAACAGAATCTCCCACTGGTAGGACTCTTATACTCGGTGGATCCTGGATAGCGGAACCTGGACTTACTACATCCAGGGATTTCTGATTCTTCTGTACACTTGGCCAGCACATTGGGCAAAAATGCATGGCGGTCTTCGCCATCTTGGGGACCTAGGCAGCCTCCCTAATGGTGGTTTGTTAAACCTATCCAGCCCGGAAGTGGTGGAGAGATGGCCATGTATGCACGTAGTGTTCTTTTTTAAAGTCTAAGGGAGTTGTTGTCTTCATAAACCCCATAGACTACAGTAGAATGGGCCATGCCCATGCATCTTTATCTATCCCTTATGTGGCTATGATAGGATGTCAGGTGGGGACTGGATCCCAAAGTTGGGGTTCAACCGCCAATATGTCTTAATCTGGACTCTTCCGCACATGACCATATTACAGAGATATTACCCCCTAGCAGAATATATATGGTATGGCCTAAGAGTCGTCTATACTGGGCTACGTACAACCCAGTGGTTGTATGGAACTGTATTACCCTCATGTGCATGAGCCCGCATACTCGGTACAGAGCCCTTCACAATAGGAACAGACTACTCATAAAGTGGATGAAACCGGTGTCTATCCACATACTGGTGTCATCTACTGACCTGCAGATAAGTTAGAAGTGCCACCAGCACTTCCATGCTACCGTAGGGGTGATGGCAACCGGTACTTAATTTACTGCTCTAGGTTATCATCGTTTTTTTTCGCGCATGAGTTCTACAGTATTTTTATTGTGCAAATACAGTGATTAAAATACAGTATATATTGTGAAATATTCAGTCCGCTTACAGGCAGCAGTTGAATATTTTTGCTTTCTGTTCCAATTTTTTTTTGTATTACTTATTCATATTTTGTTTGTTTTTCTATGTTTGCAGCAGTTAATAGTCAGCGACTGAATTATAGTTGTTATATCAGCACGATGAAAGATGTGAGGCGCACTAATTATCTGTCAGCACAGTCTGCTTAATTAATGCCTCAAGTGCTGGGTTAATATGAAACGAAATGATCTCCTGTGGAGCCGGCAAATGAGCCGCACACAGGCGGAAGTAGCGAACATGTTAATTACACTTACAATTACATAATGTCATGTAATACAGATTCCTCATAGTGAACTCTCTATGTTTAGGAATAAAAATTTTGGCCGTTAAGTCAAGAGTCGGGTTTGAAAAACTACCATTACATTTTTTTTTAATGCCTGAAAAACGCCAAATCAAGAGCATGCCACATTTTGAAATTATGCTATAGACCTAAAAATGTACCAAAAGTGAGAAAAAGCACCACAAATGGAGCAGTGCCAAACATTGCCTCTATATTGATAAAATAGGCATGCTATATGACGCTACGCTATTTGTATAGAGCCAATCACTTGGAGCAGCCGTTCATGCTAGACAAATAGCGTAGATATGCCATGCTACTATATATCTGTAGCATGCTAACATAATATATGTTAGCGCTGCTACGTCTGTATAGCTAGCATCTTGCCAGAATAAAAGAAAACACTGCAAAAATATAGCTTGAGGCTCCATTCACACGAGCGCATCAACGGCAACGTTTTTACGGCCGACCGATATAATCAACCATCTGGGGCTTTGGTTTCCAATGCATTCATTCACACAGGCGAATATACAGCACGTGAAAACGTTGCAACGTCAAAAATTAAACATATGCGACATAAATACGCGTTAATGCATATACTGTGGGCAAAAAGATAGTTCTGGAACAATCTTTCACCTGAGATACAGCCGGGGGCTCCCATAGACTCCTATGAGAGCGGGGGGGAAAAAAAGGGAGGGGGAGGCAGTTTAGCAGCGCCCAATGCAGGGAAAAGCTTACAGGTGCCTCTATTTATTTGAAGGCATCCCGAGGATTTATGGCGAGCGAGGGTTTTCCGGGGTGCGACAAATTTTTTCCTCTAAAAACATCGCTCCCGGTTGTGTGAATGGGTGAGAGAACGCTGTCCGTGAGCGCGGAAAAACGAACGTTCATGCAATTTTACAACGCAGCCGAGAAAACGTAAAAACGCATACAACCGGGTGAAAGAGCCCTAAGACATATAGGTCTTCCAATGCTAAAAGTATCACAGTGTATTGGTCTACAGGGACTTGACTAGCTGTAATTCCTGTGGGAATTCAGCAGAAAGTGTTCAATTTTCGTATAGTGCCACCATAGGAGAAATGCAGAACTACACAATTCCTATTAAAGGCACTGAGGCAGATTTACTATAAAAATGTGTCAGTTATTTTGTCTTAAATTAATGCCATATTTTGCTGCACATTTATGATATGTTTTAGACATTTTTTTTAACTCGGCGCCCAAAAAGGGGGGTGGATTTACTTAAAGAGGTGTGGCTTCATAGAAAGAAGGTGTGGTCAGAGTGGGAGATTGTGCAAGAAAACCTGCAACAAATTTGTAGAAAAATTTTGGCAAAAAAATGTAGGCTACACCGAGCCAACTAATAAGTCAGACTAGACAAAGGTAGACTAGATTTATTATCCGGAATAGCAAGTATGATAAATTGGTGCATTTTATGACTGTCTCTTCTAAATTTGCATTGTATGATTATGAGACAGTAGTACTAAATCTGCCCAATTGTGCTACCCTTGAACATTCTGCGTCCTCCAAAATGAGAGATGCTCTTTGTAGATTCTCTTCATTGTAATAGATTAGGAGATTGAGAAATACCACCTCAATTAACTCAGAATTTCTTCATAGGGTGTTATAAAGTGCACCTGACAATTCCTTTAATAGATTGCATAGATCTCAACCTTCCCATATGACCTTGACCAATTTAAGCCATGTCTTCAATGAGCAATCCATGCACATTAGATACCCGTTGTTGGATCTTACCGTGTTTGGGTACTACTACACAGGGGGCGACTGTCAGGTGCTTAAACATCTGACCCAATGATTATCACTCATGAATGGAGGCAAAGCCCATCGGAGATCTCTTCTGGCCACCGCCTCCATTCAGGGTAAACAGGAAGTTCATAGTTGAACAGCTTCCTGTTTACACAGGATGACAATGACTTGGTTTTAGGTGAGCTCAAAACCAAGTGATTCCGAAAAGTGAGCAATAATTTGCCCTGTCGGGTCCCGTGTTTACACGGGACGAACGTGTGCGATTACTTGGGTGACTGTCGGCCAGTGCAAAAATACTCTGTTAGGATTCATCAGCAAGCAAATGTGTATGTGGTGCTACCAGACATGAAGTACTTGGGTATCAGCTCATATTGGCAACTAGTTCAGCGGTGACTTGTACAGCCAATCCTGTTGTCTCCACAACTTTCCTCAGAGCTCAAAGGAAGATTGAGGAATACCACCTCAATTACTACCACCTCAATTCGCATTCAAAGTGATTTTTCACCCCAGGGTAATTTTGCGTAAACACATGAAGACACCAGCACATGAAGAGTTAAGCTTTTTTTAATCAACTGATTTCTTTTGACTATAAACAGGTCTTTCTATATACCGTATATACCGGCGTATAAGACGACTTTTGAACCCCGAAAAATCTGCTCTGCAGTCGGGGGTCGTCTTATGCGCCGGTAATACAAAAAAAAAAAAGTGTAAAAAAAAAAAAATTTATTACTCACCTCCCACGGCGTTCTGTCGCGCTCCGGCAGGATGTCGCTCGCTCCGGCAGGCTGTCGCTCGCTCCTCGTCCCCGCCGCAGCATAGCTTTCTGAATGCGGGGCTTGAAATCCCCGCTTTCAGAAAGCTAATACACACGCCGGCAGCCATGACAGCATTGAATGGCTGTGATTGGCTAAAGCACACGTGGCTCAGCCAATCACACTATTCAATGACATCATTGAATGGCTGTGATTGGCTGAAGGCGCACGTGTTAGCAATCACACCCATTCAATGATGTCATTGAATAGTGTGATTGGCTGAAGCCACGTGTGCTTTAGCCAATCACAGCCATTCAATGATGTCATGGCTGCCGGCGTGTGTATTAGCTTTCTGGAAGCGGGGATTTCAAGCCCCACATTCAGAAAGCTATGCTGCGGCGGGGACGAGGAGCGAGCGACAGCCTGCCGGAGCGAGCGACATCCTGCCGGAGCGCGACAGGACGCCGTGGGAGGTGAGTAATAAAATTTTTTTTTTTTTCTCCACTGAATACCGGCGTATAAGGTGACAGTTGGGGGGTCGTCTTATACGCCCCGTCGCCTTATACGCCGGTATATACGGTAGTATTATTTGTGTTTGTTTTGTGATGTACTGTATATTGTATGCATGTGTTATATACGGACATGCTATGTAGGATGTACACAACATAACCAAAATCAACATCACATGCACATAGTGTATGTAATGAGTACAATGTCAAACTATGGCTAATTAGCTATATCGGGACTTTTTAATGTATTTTTTTGCATCATTTTTATGGACATGTATTGTTTTGTAAAGTGGTAACTATAGTCAATTCTATCAGTGTTTCAGTGAAATTAAAAATATATATTTTAAATAAAAAAATAGAAAATGTAGCTCCTTGCATTCTTTTTTCTTGAATTTTTTTTCTATTGTCAAAATTAACGCTTACATTTATTGCCTCTGGAGGACTATATACTTGCTATTCATTTTTCATTGGCATGTCATGTTAGTAATAGTGGTTTATAGAGCTCTGTGTGCCATTTCCATTAGTGGATTATTCTCACAGCTCTTCACCTTGTATATTCGGTCCAGTTCCATCCACTTGTGTCCCAAGCACTGTGCATGACATTCTTTATTTTCCCTCTTTCCTTGCACGGCTCATTCCCTGCTCACTCATATTACATCAGCCAGCCCTAATGCAGCAGTAATGATGTAGCTGTTACAGGTCCTGCAGATTCTGTGCCAGCCTTAGGTTAAATGATACCATGTGTAAAATTGTTTTTGTTACCTATCCTGGGTCATAAAGTAAAAACAATATATGTAGTGTACTAATAGGCAGTCTACCTGTGTTCTACTTGTTCAGAAAGAAAGAAGATAGCTTTGCTCCCACATCAGAACAGTTTCGTGACTAAATACTGTATTAGAGCCAACATAACAAACAAAGCACCAGAACCAAGCTGATAACATAAATACAGCACCAGAACCAAGTTCAATAAATAGATACAATACCAGACCCAAACTTTTAGGATAAACACAGCACCAGAACCAAGTTCAGTACATAGATACAATACCAGAACCAAGCTTACAAATGCAGCACCAGAACCAAGTGCAGTACATAGATACAATACCAGAACCAAGCTGATAACATAAATATAGCACCAGAACCAAGTTTAGTACATAGATATCACACCAGAACCTAACTCATAACATAAATACAGCACCAGAACCAAGTTCAGTACATAGCTACAATACCACAACCAAACTCCTAACATACATACAATAGCAAAACTAAGCAAATGTGTGATGGGGCGCAAATGGGCTGACAGTGGCACATCGGAACATCAGAGAGGAGGAGACAGAGCCAGGAGGAGGATGATTCATTTAGCTCGATGCACGACATGGAGGAAGAAGATCATCTGGGCACGTAGACCTAAGGAGAGAGATCCCCCAGCCTACATCTAACTGTTGACTGCCCATACAAGCTGGTGGCCGGGCCAGCACCCTTGTGTAACCACATGGGTTGCTCATAGCCGAGACTGGCCATGATTGCTTTTTCTAATTAGTGAGATAATAAATCATGTTTCACAAATTCTATGACAGAGGCAGGTCAGTAATAGTCTGTGAGTAAAGAAGTGCTATTCCTATGTTACATTACAGCATGTATGAGGTTAAAAACAGGCAGCCAAGCTGACCCTCCCACAGACTGAGAAAGCATGAGAAAGAATTTAAAGTATCTTAGAAGTACCGAAAAGGTAAGTAAATGAAGTGATTTATGCATTATTGATGTTGTTGAATGAACACATCCCAGAACTATTTTAATCAATGTGCCTGCCTGGAATGCATCTTATGGTACGTTTTTAAGGTCCAAACAATATTGGGTCACTGATATGTTTTGACCCTAAAATACATTTTACTACAGTTTAACTGGATAGTTGTGCATGTGTAGTGGCCTAAAGTACATATATCTGGCCCCTCCATAATTGTCTATAACTTCTGTAAATGTCATGTCTTTAGTGTGGATGCTTTGTGCAAATTGTCTTGTCACTAGTTATGTGTATTGCACAGCTGCGGCATGTAGGAGGTTAATATTTGTGAATGTCTGGGATATGTTTGGAAAATGTAACAATTTGCGTTGTGACATGAGCATGCAAGATATATGTGAGTGCAAGGTGCAAGTAAGGAGAGTTCCATTCTAGTCAGTAAGAGAGTGAGTGCCAGCCACATGGGGGTACCTGCAACCCTGATATGGTGAAGAATGGAAGCAGAGGAGCAGTACCCTGGAGGTTCATGCCCAGGACCCCTACCCTGAAGAGAGAGAGAATGTGAGTGTGGAGAAGAGAGGAAAGAGTCTGCCGTGCAGTGTCTAGAAGCTTCCCAAAAGTGAGTGTTCAGTGTTCTTCTCGTCCGGAGTGTGTGTGTCCAGGAGCGGAGTCATACAGATAACTCGACTGTAGGCCCAGTGTCACCCTGTGTTTCCACCCTGACCTACATCCTTGTCTTTCCTGCACTGGTTTGTGAAATTTCCCACAGAAAATTGTGAGCCTGTATCAAGCTGTCTATCTTCAAGTAAAGTTTCAGTTGTTGACCGTTCCCAGCAACTGAGTTTATCAAGTTGACCGTGTGTGGACTTTATTTCCAGTCGGATATCTCTTGGAGTAAGGAACAGTGGCGTCACTCGTGACAGAATTCTTCAAGTCCACTACACCATTTATTCAGGTAACCTAGCGTTGCCTAGAGAGGCCAATACGCACGGATGATCCTTGGTGAAACGTGAGCCTTGAAAGGCATGTATTTTCGAATTTTCCTTTACATTTGCTGGTATGAATTGCATATTCTGCGAGCAGAAGGAAAAAAAATTTAAAAATCGCAGCATGCTCAATTTTAGCGCAGATTCCACGCAGATTGCCTCCATTGAAGTCAATGGATGCATGTGTTCCGCCAAGAATATCCTGAGTGGTGTTGTACTACTTTTTCTGTGTGGACAATACTTTCTGTGATGTATCGCAAGTCTTCTGCTGTGGAAATCTGCTTGCGGAATCCAGCCGGTTTGTGTGAGCCCCGCCTATCTCTCTCCTATCACAAATGCACTCAGTGAGGGGAGAGAAGTAACAGCACTAATTCTCTGTTGTATTTTCTAAACAAATGACATGCATCACAGTCATAGGTGTATGACAGCGATCCATGTCACCAGGGACCAAGGACAGTAGTCCCTGGTAGTTGCTATGTGCCAATTGTTGAGTAGTCACTGAAGCGGAAAGGCCCCAGGAGGGAAATTAAGTAATCACTGGGTGAGACCCCTAAACGTAACCATTATTGATTTATTTAATGATTAGAAGGTCCTCTATTTGGGACCAACATGAAAAGACCACAAACAAATATACTTCTCCAAATTAGGCTACAAGCCAGTATTGAAGAAATGTCCAAAAATACACATAGGACCTGCCCAGGGCCAAGTGGTCCTGTGTGTATTTGGATTAGTATTAGAGTGATAAACGTGTGTCAGTTTAAGTCACTATAGAGTGCGACCAGACTAATACCCATCAGTGATAGTTCTCTATCTATGATGCTGTGATAGAAATATGCCGGTTGCCACATAGAGTACTGATATTAGGGTAAAATTGTGTATACTCTTAGCACAACGGCTTTTGTACATGTAGCTCTGTTCTGTCAATATATCATTTTACAAGTTCTACGCGCTTTGTCATGTATGACTCATCAGGAACCAAAATTGGTTTCAGAAACAAAACTGGTCATGAGAAACGGACACCAAAAATGGCTCAATATAGCCTATGAGATGCCCAAACGGGGCGAACCTCTACTGCTCTGTACTATGGCTAGCTATCTAGGTATAGGTGGGGTTAATCTCTGATAGTTGCCCCAGGTGCTAAAATAGCTATTAACCTAACCTGTAGCTAGCTATCTATGTTTAGATGAGGTTAGCTGAACTGGCTATCTATGATGCATGTGGTGCATCAAAAGACTGCTTGCCCTAATAACCCTAAATGCCCAAGACCCAAAATAAAGCAGCAACAGCAAAAATGTCTCAATATAGCCTATGAGATGCCCACACGGGGTGAACCTCTACTGGTCTGTTCTATGGCTAGCTATCTAGGTATAGGTAGGGTTAATCTCTGATAGTTGCCCCAGATTGTCATCAAGGCCTCAGATAAGGGTGGAAATGTAGTCGTCATGTCTAGGCAAGACTATGTAGAAATGTGTCTGAGACTTCTAAACAACAAGACTACATATAAAATACTCTCTGTTGACCTTACTAACACCTTTCAAAGATCTATTAAGCAGCTACTTGACACTGTGAAGGATGATAAATGCATCAGCCAAGAAGAATTTGACTTCTTATATCCTCTAAAACCTAGAATTGCGACTTTTTACTCACTGCCTAAAGTACATAAAGGGCTTCATCCCCTTAGAGGTAGGCCAATTGTTTCTGGCATTGACAACTTGACACAGAACATTGGCATATACATAGACAAAATTTTATGTCCTTTTCTGCAAGCCTTGCCATCCTTCATCAAGGACACATCAGATATATTACGCCAGATTGAGGGGATACAAATAGAATCAAGTGTCTTCTTGGCATCGCTTGACATTGAATCTATTCCGCATGAGATCGGACTCAATGACGTGAAATATTTTTTGCAATAAAGAGGAAATGAACATGCTAAGCATAACCAGTTTGTTATAGATCTAATAACAGTGATGCTTACCTGCAATTATTTCCTATTCGATGGCAAGATCTTCCACCAGCTCAGGGGCACCGCAATGGGGAGTCCAGCAGCCCCATCTTACGCAAATGTGTTCTTGGACTGGTGAGAGGAACATCTGGTCTTTACTGAAGGCAATCTTGAATCTACCAACAACATCTTGGTGTGGCATCGCTATATTGATGATGTCTTCCTTCTTTGGACAGGGACCAAAGACGATTTTTAAATTTTTGTTTGTCACCTTAATTCAAATCACATCAACTTAAGAGTGACTTCAGAAATCTAGGATTTATCAATTTCTTTCCTGGACATCAAAATTTCAAAAACTCCCCTCTACAGAAAAACCACAGCGACCAATAGCCTCTTATCTTGGTCTAGTGCGCATCCCCTTCCATTGAAAAGAGGTATACCGAAGGGTCAGTTCTTGCGCTTGTGCAGGAACTGCTCCTCTGAAATTGACTTTTTGGAAGAAAGCACTAAGCTGAGGAAAAGGTTTCAGGATGGGGGTATCCTGATGAGATCCTTGAACAAGCTTTCCAGCATGCACTGAAACAAACTAGAACCAACCTATTAACACCGAGGACTAAGGAAACTGACAACGCCCTGCGCATTATTGGTACATTTGATGACGGGGTGCCACAGATGAGACAGATAGTACAAAAATATTGGCATATTCTGAAAGAGGACAAGGACTTAAAAGGATATAGCCCCCGACAACCCCTTGATCACTTTTCTCAGAGGCCAGAACCTGAGGGACCAGATCGTCAAGAGCCATCTGAGTCCGAGTCCCGATAGCCTCACTTGGTTAGGGTCTTCCAAACCAAACAGGACCTTTCCCTGTAACAATTGCCTGGCCTGTCAATTTATCTATAGGGGAGCATCGTTTCAAAGTGTGCATACTATTAATTGCAGATCATCTCATCTGGTGTACATTGAGTCTTGCCCTTGCCCTGAAAATTACATTGGCAAAACCACACAACAGCTGAGAAGACGCATCCTTGCGCATGTGGGAAACATTAGGAGAGGTGAATGGACTTCCCCCTTGCGGACCACATGCGTCTTCATCACAAGGGGGATGAGCTTAATCTCTAATTCCAAGGCATTGAAACTATTCATTCACAAGGGAGGAGAGGTGATCTGGATAAACGTATCTTGCAGAAGGAAGCCCAATGGATCTACAGAGTTGATTTCGTATATCCAAGGGGCCTGAATGAAATACTGTCCTTCACTAGCTTCCTTTAGCCATAAGCCCATGTTACTATCTGGGGAGTTATTCATTCCACCTTAGTCTCATTTTCATTCCCCTCAACCTGGTCGGTTTCTACTTTAGAAAGTTGTAGATGGAGATGCTCCAATTTTTGTTCTGTTTTGATTCTGCTTCTATTATATTGTTTTTTTCTACTTACCTGTATTGATGCTTGGTATGCACGCTATCTGCCTCTGAGGTACCATTAGGCTATTATTACCATTATTATTCTATTTGTAGCCCAATATTACATCACCATGTACTCTTCGTTATGGATATTATCGTTACGGGCCTTTTGTATCTCTATTTTGAAAGTACATTAGTGCCCCCCTTTGCACTCACCTGTGGACACTTGTGTGTTGTTTGGTACTAGGCACTACACGCTAGCCTGGTTACCTGCCACCACAGTTATTATGTTCAGGTACCCCTTCTGTTATAGTATACTAAAATCATTACCTCGCTTCTTTCATGAGCATCATGTGGTTGTCATGTATTGGCAATTCAAATGATAAATCAGTGGGTTATGCGTAATCACTAACAGAGCCACCTCCATGTTAAGAACAGTTCAAGGAGAGACTGTACGGACACTGTGGAATACTTATCGTCCGTTCCTTGCTGTACTATCCATACTCCGAGGAGCTGCCGGGGACTAGGCATTTGTTGTGACATCTGGTCAAATGACAGTCACATGACCGGATCCGTATCATGCTACCCGGACATGTTATCTGTTGCATCGGGCCGTTGCTGTGATACCCGCCCGCTTGTCCGTCACATGATCTGTCTATGACGGAGGCTACCAGCATTACGGCACTATACTCTCTGGATTACAGGAGGTTTACATCAGCGCATAAGATCCTGTAATAGACAGGACAGTATTGGGTGCGTAAAGGGTTACGTTCCCCTCTTTCTTTCTTCTCTTTCTATTCATTCTCCTGATGCCTGGTCACATCTGATTAACATAGAGGTGGGTGGTGCTACACATCCCGCCCACAGCCATAGTTCTGTATTTCATTGGCTACTGAAGACCCTACCCCCAGTGAGGAGGGCTCATGAATTGACCATAAAACACCAGCACCTCTACTGCTTCTTCATTGCTCTCCTGCCTACCATTTGGGCAGGAGACTCTGTGCTGTTGCTTTGTTATTTTGGGCCTTGGGCTTTTGGGGTTATTAGGGCAAGCAGTCTTTTGATGCACCACATGCATCATAGATAGCCACTTCAGCTAACCTCATCTAAACCTAGATAGCTAGCCAAAGTACAGAGCAGTAGAGGTTCGCCCCATGTAGGCATCTCATAGGCTATATTGAGCCATTTTTGGTGTCCATTTCTCATGACCAGTTCTGTTTCTGAAACTAATTTTGGTTCCTGATGAGTCATACATGACGAACCGCGTAGAACTTGTTATATAAAACGATATATTGACAGAACAGAGCTACATGTACAACAGCCGTTGTGCTTAGAGTATACACAATTTTACCCAAATATCACTACTCTATCTATGTGGCAACCGGCATATTTCTATCGCAGCATCATAGATAGAGAACTATCACTGATGGGTATTAGTCTGGTCGCGCTCTATAGTGACTTAAACTGACACAGGTTTATCACTCTAATACTAATCCAAATACACAGGACCGCTTGGCCCTGGGCGAGTCCATTGTGTATTTCTGGACATTTCTTCAATACTGGCTTGCACCCTAAATTAGAGAAGTATCTTTGTTTGTGGTCTTTTCATGTTGGTCCCACATATAGGACCTTTTAATCATTAAATAAATCAATAAAGGTTACGTTTTAGGGGTCCCACCCAGTGATTACTATGTGCCAACTGCTGCCAAAGGTAGCTCGTCATATAGCTTCTGCGCATGCACCTGCCATTGTGCTAGGAGCACATGCGGATCTCAGCGGGTGACGGAGGGCTGGGAGGGAAATAGTGGCAGCGGACATCCAGGGAAGACTCCAGTAAGATGTTTCATCTGATCAGTACGGTGAAAGGAGATGAAACTGAAAGAATTTTAACTTTTCCCTAGGCTTGCATTGAACCGCCAAAATTTCATCAAAAGGTGTTGGACCATAAGTACAGATACTGACCGGTTGTAGCAGCAAACGCCTGTTGTAGCTGAAAGAATTGGAAAAAGTAACTCTAGGGAACATTACAAAGTTTTCCAAATTGTTCAAAACTATAAAAAGACCCCCAGAAAGTAACTGTTCCAAAAAGATTACCCCTCTCATCTCCCTAACATAGGGAAAATTATCCCAATTGAAAAACTGGCTTCCTCCAGAGGGGGTTATATAGTAAATCCATCTAGTTGTAAAATCTGCTTCAATTTATTCCATAATTTAATTAACAGAATAGTCGAATATAGTCCCTTTTTTTCTCCTTTCATCGCTCTCTTATATACCGTTATAGGGGGGTTACAACCTCCCATTTTAGAAGCTAATCTACCATACAACCCCACCCCATCTCTTCATGCCTTTTTAACCCCCAAATGCATCATACATGCAGGAAAATCTCAGAAAAATTGCTGGTAAATGAGTGCAAAGTAGGTCAGATTTTCACTGACTTACGTTGTATTTGCCCATGTGAATACAGACTTAGGGTTCAGTCACACGGGCGCATCGGCGCCCGTGTGACTGCAGGAGGAAGACAGCCGTATCTGAAGACGGATGCCTCTCTGCAGCACGGGGAGAAATAACATGTGACCGGCTTCATTGACCGGCTTCTTGAAGTACGGCCGTCTTCTTCCTGCAGGAAGGGGTCAGTCACACGGGCGCATCGGCGCTTGTGTACGGGTGCCGATGCGCCTGTGTGACTGAGCCCTTATACAGAACCTCCAAGACAAAGCCTCACCATGCCTTCAAGTAAAATCAGAGGCAAACGGAAGTACAGTATGGGATCTGACTTGAACAATTCAGAGTCATGCTCTATCAGTGGATAGAATGTAAGTTACATCATATGTGCACGGCTATAGCACTACAAGGTACTAATGACATGCGAAAAAACGTAGAAAACCTGCCTCTTTACAATTACATCTTCTAGCAATAGTACAGATTTCCTATAGCATGTTTACTGGTAAAAGAGAAAAGATGTCATCGTAACATTTGTATGTGGTTTTACCCACAACTGCTTCACAGTACATCCTCTTGAAAAATAGGCTCAACGTCTTTGCACCTATGCGAAATTATGGGTGTGGCGAGAAAAGATTTCCTGTGTTCACAGAGAAGATGACAGCCGTCTGTTTCAGAATAATCAGCGATTTTCAGTATATTTATTTTACTAGCTTACATGGCACCTACGTATTCCGCAGCACTGCACATCACTAGATATTGGATTATGTCTCCGTTGAGGCTTACAATATAAATTTTGTTTTGGAGTTTGATAAAAACAAAACTGAGTACCCAGAGAAACCCCACGCAAACACAATATATATTATATGCTGTGTATGTATGTAATACATATATTTAATGTCATTGTGTTATATCTACATTAAAGGGGTGGTCTCGCGAAACCAAGTGGGGTTATACACTTCCGTATGGCTATATTAATGCACTTTGTAATGTACATCGTGCATTAAATATGAGCCATACAGAAGTTATTCACTTACCTGCTCCGTTGCTAGCGTCCTCGTCTCCATGGTTCCGTCTAAATTCGCTGGCAGCTTGCTTTTTTAGACGCGCTTGCGCAGTCCGGTCTTCTCCTTTCAGCACGAGCCGCTTCAGTGTGCTCCCCGCTACAGCTCTTCTGCGCATGCGCAGATGAGCTGTCACTGCTCGGGAGCGCGCTGGAGCGGCCATTCTGTACCTTCCTCTGTTAGAGGAAGGTGCAGAGCTGCCGAGCTGCCGGAGAAGCCGCCCAGCTGTCCTGCCGTCCAGCTGTCCAGGTAAGTGATGGGCCGGGGGGGGCTGCCGCTGCGATGGGGGGGCTGTCGCTGCGCCGGGGGGGGCTGCCGCTGCGATGGGGGGGGCTGTCGCTAGGCCGGGGGGGGCTGCCGCTGCGATGGGGGGGCTGCCGCTGCGATGGGGGGGCTGCCGCTAGGCAGGGGGGGGGCTGCCGCTAGGCCGGGGGTGATGTTCACTGACAGGTGAAGGCCCCGGAGCCCAGCGCTGGGCTCCGGGGCCTTCACCTGGGCTGAGGGTCTAGCGCTGGGGAGCCGGGAGCGTAGCGCTGGGGAGCCGGGGGCTAGCGCCGGTTACCTGCTGCCTGGCGGTGCGGGGCGTCTGGTCGGCGGCTGCGGGGCGTCTGGTCGGCGGCTGCGGGGCGTCTGGTCGGCGGCTGCGGGGCGTCCGGTTGCCATGGAGACACAGCTGGCAGCGTCTCGGGAGCGCGCACGTCGGGCTGCAGCGAGCGACGGGGAAAGAGCCGGCGGCCATCTTGGGGAAACTTTTATAAGTTGCTGAAACGCTGGAACGGTAAGTACGAACCAGCTAGAAAAGTAATTTACAGGGGTAATTAGTAATGTATGTTTAATTAGGGGGACTGGGCAAAAAAAAAAAATCACTGCTTCCTCGAGACATCTCCTTTAACTATATGGCAGGTTAAAGGGGTTTTCCTAAAAAACTATTGTTGACCCATCCTCATGATAGGTTATTGATAATCAGCGGGAACCCGCCACTCGAGATCCCCGGCGATCACCTGATTTCCTGATCTACTGTCAGTGCAGCAAGGCTGGACTTGCATCCTAGGGAATGGGAGAGGAAGTTCCTTAGCTGGCCTCACTACTGTTGAAATCAATGGGAGCTGAAGTGGCAACGACTCTTCCACATCCGTCCCCGTGCTGGAAGTGTAAGCTGCTCCAGCTCCCACGCATTTCAATGGGAGTGAAGGCAGCTAGTGTACTTTTTCTTTTGTCCATCATGACGCACGTCTGACCCACTACATTGACAGCTGACCCGGGATCAGGTGATCACTGGTGATTAGCTATTGCGGATACGACATCAATATTTTTTGCCCAAAAAAAACCTTTAGTCCTTTTTTTACTGTCTGAGGTGTATGAAAAAATCTCTTATTGCAGCATTCATCAACAGGTAGGCTGTTGACTGATCATACTATACATATTGTGGGCCTAGTGTATAATTGTCATCTTCTATGAATGGCCCTCACGGCGTTCTCTCTGTCAAGTCATGCACCCCTTAGGCCTTGCAATAGGTATATGACAGAGTGACGTTTTTGCCCAGAGTGTTCTTTTAACTAACACCTGCACTTAAAAGAAACCTGTCCACTGGAACAAGCTGTCCAGACTTCAAGCATCATATTAGAGAGTAGGAGGAGCTGAGCAAATTGATATATAGTTTTATGGGATAAAATTCAGTGAAACTTTGTATTTTATTCATTTATATCTCTGCTTATTTTGAGCTTAGGGGTCCAGTGGGTGGTCCTATCAGTGATTATCAACTCTTTCTGTATGCACAGTCCTACAGAGATAATTGTCAATCACTAAGTGGGACTGCCCACTGAACTCATAAGCTCAAATGAGCAGAGGATAAGATATATAAGTTACAAGTTTTGTGGGATAAGATTCAGTTAACTTGTAATTTTACCATTTATATTTCTGCTAAGTCTGGGCTTAGGGGTCCAGTGGGTGGTCCTATCAGTGATTGGCAGCTGTGTATGAGTGTGCACATAGAAGTCACTGTCAATCACTGATAGGACTGCCCACTGGACTCCTGAGCTAAGAACAAGCAGAGATATTGTTATACTTAATCTTTCCCCATATAACTATCAATATATCAGTTCGCTCAGCTCCTCCTGCTCTATAACATGATGCCTGTAGAATGGACTGTAATTACCATTAGACAGGTTCCCTTTCTTCTCATGAAGCCACATTTAACTTGTATTTCCAATGAAATAACAATTCTTTCCTTGTTTTGTGCTCTCTTATTCCTCCTGAAAATATATGGATAAATTGACAACTCGGGGGTTACCAGGCTAGTTCCACATGGATAACGCGATTTTGCGGCGAGAAAATCATGTCTTAGTTCCCGAGATCTTTGACCGTCAGTGATGTTTTTTTTTTTTTTAATGATTTTCATAGATTCAAAGAATCATAGCATGGTAGAGTTGGAAGGGACCTCCAGGGTCATCGGGTCCAACCCCCTGCTCAGTGCAGGATTCACTAAATCATCATAGACAGATGTCTGTCCAGTCTTTGTTTGAACACTTCCATTGAAGGAGAACTCACTGCCTACCGTGGTAACCTGTTCCACTCATTGATCACCCTCACTGTCCGAAAGTTTTTTCTAATATCTAATTTGTGTCTCCTCCCTTTCAGTTTCATCCCATTGCTTCTAGTCTTTCCTTGTACAAATGAGAATAGAGCTGATCCCTCTGCAGTGTGACAGCCCTTCAGATATTTGTGGACGGCTATTAAGTCTCCTCTCAGGCTTCTTTTTTGCAAGCTAAACATTCCCGGATCCTTTAACCGTTCCTTATAGGACATGATTTGCAGACTGCTCACCGTCTTGTTAACTCTTCTCTAAACTTGCTACAGTTTGTCTATGTAATTTTTAAAGTGGGATGCGCTGAACTGTACACAGTATTCCAGATGAGGTCTGAGTAAGGAAGAGTAGAGGGGGATAATTACCTCACGTGATCTAGACTCTATGCTTCGCTTAATACATCCCAGAATTGTGTATACCTTTTTGGCTGCTGCATCACATTGTTGACTCATGTTCAGTCTATGATCTATTAGTATACTCAAGTATTTTTCACATGTGCTGCTGCTTAGCTCAATTTCTCCCATTCTGTATGTGCTTTCTTCATTTTTCTTGCCCAGATGTAGGACTTTGCATTTGTCCTTGTTAAATACCATTCTGTTAGTCGCTGCCCACTGTGCAAGCTTTTCTAGATCTTTTTGAATACTCTCCCACTCTTCTCTAGTGTTAGCTATCCCTCCTAGCTTTGTGTCATTGGCAAATTTTATCAGTTTCCCATCAATTCCCTCCTCCAGATCATTTATAAAAATGTTGACCAACACTGGGCCTCGGACACAGCCTTGTGGTACCCCACTTGATATATTCTTCCACTTGGATGTGCAGCCATTTATGACCACTCTTTGAGTACGATCACTCAGCCAGCTATGAATCTATCTAACAGTTGCCTTGTCAATCCCATATTTGGTCATTTTTTCAATAAGTATAGTATGAAATACTTTGTCAAATGCTTTACTAAAGTCAAGATATACTATATCCACTGCATTTCCCTGATCAACCCAGTAGGTGATTCTGTCATAGAAGGAAATTAGATTAGTCTCGCATGACTTGTTTGTTACAAACCCATGTTTGCATCGCATCGCTGCCGCTTAAGATAAAATCACATGATTTTTTAATCGCAAAAGACAATAGGACTTTCTAATGTTAAAATCACATTGCAAGTTTGTGCATTGTGATACAAAGGAGGCCCAGTAGGGAAACATGTGAGATAAAAAACTCGCACATCGCAGAAAGAGAGAGCATGCTGTGCTTTTTTGTTCTCTCAACATCGCATCAGTGAAAACATCACTAATGGGAAGGAAATAGAGATGAGCGAATGTACTCGTCCGAGCAATATACTCGTTCGAGTATTAGCGTGTTCGAGATGCTCGTTACGCGAGACGAGTACCACGCGATGTTCGAGTTACTTTCACTTTCATCTCTGTGACGTTAGCGCGCTTTTCTGGCCAATAGAAAGACAGGGAAGGCATTACAACTTCCCCCAGCGACGTTCAAGCCCTATACCACCCCCCTGCAGTCAGTGGCTGGCGAGATCAGGTGTCACCCGAGTATATAAATCGGCCCCTCCCGCGGCTCGCCACAGATGCATTCTGACATAGTTCAGGGAAAGTGCTGCTGGTGCCAGAGCTGCTATAGGGAGAGTGTTAGGAGCTATTTTAGGCTTCAAGAACCCCAACGGTCCTTCTTAGGGCCACATCTAACCGTATGCAGTAGTGTGGAGGCTGCTTTTTGCAGTGTTGCACTTTTTTTTTTTTTTGTATATCGCCCGTGCAGAGCATTGCGTCCTGCAGTAATTTTACATTGTCCAGGGCCAGTAGTGGTGAGGCAGGGACAGAAGACATATTTAGTGTATATAGGCAGTGGGCCTTTCCAAAAACATTTGGGAAAAAAAATCTATTTGGGCTGCCTGTGACCGTCCTCTGTGTACTGGGTCTCTGCTGGGGGTAGTTGTCCTAATTCTTACGCAGCCAGCTAAGTGTTACAGCAGGCTTGCGCAAAATTCTTTCCTGCCTCTGCTGTGCGTTCCGTAAGCGAAGTCAGCCTCCAACCACAGGCCAATAAGCGGCATATTTAATTACAGTGTTCTGTTTCTGCACTACTGGTAATACACCATGCTGAGGGGTAGGGGTAGGCCTAGAGGACGTGGACGCGGCCGAGGACGCGGAGGCCCAAGTCAGGGTGTGGGCACAGGCCGAGCTCCTGATCCAGGTGTATCGCAGCCGACTGCTGCGGGATTAGGAGAGAGGCACGTTTCTGGCATCCCCACATTCATCTCACAATTAATGGGTCCACGCGGTAGACCTTTATTAGAAAATGAGCAGTGTGAGCAGGTCCTGTCGTGGATGGCAGAAAGTGCATCCAGCAATCTATCGATCACCCACAGTTCTGCGCCGTCCACTGCTGCAACTCAGAATCCTCTGGCTGCTGCTCCTCCTTCCTCCCAGCCTCCTCACTCCATTACAATGACACATTCTGAGGAGCAGGCAGACTCCCAGGAACTGTTCCCGGGCCCCTGCCCAGAATGGCCAGCAATAGTTCCTCTCCCACCAGAGGAGTTTGTCGTGACCGATGCCCAACCTTTGGAAAGTTCCCGGGGTCCGGGGGATGAGGCTGGGGACTTCCGGCAACTGTCTCAAGAGCTTTCAGTGGGTGAGGAGGACAATGACGATGAGACACAGTTGTCTATCACTCAGGTAGTAGTAATTGGAGTAAGTCCGAGGGAGGAGCGCACAGAGGATTCGGAGGAAGAGCAGCAGGACGATGAGGTGACTGACCCCACCTGGTTTGCTACGCCTACTGAGGACAGGTCTTCAGAGGGGGAGGCAAGTGCAGCAGCAGGGCAGGTTAGAAGAGGCAGTGCGGTGGCCAGGGGTAGAGGCAGGGCCAGACCGAATAATCCACCAACTGTTTCCCAAAGCGCCCCCTCGCGCCATGCCACCCTGCAGAGGCCGAGGTGCTCAAAGGTCTGGCAGTTTTTCACTGAGAGTGCAGACGACCGATGAACAGTGGTGTGCAACCTGTGTCGCGCCAAGATCAGCCGGGGAGCCACCACCACCAGCCTCACCACCACCAGCATGCGCAGACATATGATGGCCAAGCACCCCACAAGGTGGGACGAAGGCCGTTCACCGCCTCCGGTTTGCACCGCTGCCTCTCCCCCTGTGCCCCAACCTGCCACTGAGATCCAACCCCCCTTTCAGGACACAGGCATTACCGTCTCCTGGCCTGCACCCACACCCTCACCTCCGCTGTGCTCGGCCCCATCCACCAATGTCTCTCAGCGCACCGTCCAGCCGTCGCTAGCGCAAGTGTTGGAGCGCAAGCGCAAGTACGCCGCCACGCACCCACACGCTCAAGCGTTAAACGTGCACATAGCCAAATTTAACAGCCTGGAGATGCTGACGTATAGGGTTGTGGAAACGGAGGCTTTCAAAGGTATGATGGCGGTGGCGGCCCCGCGCTACTCAGTTCTTAGTCGCCACTACTTTTCCCGATGTGCCATCCCAGCCCTGCACGACCACGTCTCCCGCAACATTGTACGCGCCCTCACCAACGCGGTTACTGCCAAGGTCCACTTAACAACGGACACGTGGACAAGCACAGACGGGCAGGGCCACTATATCTCCCTGACGGCACATTGGGTGAATTTAGTGGAGGCTGGGACAGAGTCAGAGCCTGGGACCGCTCACGTCCTACCCACCCCCAGAATTGCGGGCCCCAGCTTGGTGGTGGTATCTGCGGCGGTGTATGCTTCCTCCACTAAACCCTCCTCCTCCTCCTCCTCCTCCTACGCAACCTCTGTCTCGCAATCAAGATGTAATGGTATCCAAAGAGGCGGCAGCATCAACGGTGTAAAGGCTTGAAAAAAGAGGCTTGAAAAAGACTTAGATTAAGTCGAAACGTCGCCATTTTATGGAGCAATAAAACCCTTTTTTTACTATCTTTACACCGTTGATGCTGCCGCCTCTTTGGATACCATTGCATTTATTTGGGGTTTGGTTCATGACCCCACAGGTGGCTTGGCATATACAGACTGGAACCTCTGCACTGAAGTGCATGTGTTAGGTGTGCTGCGGGATTTTCCTATTTCTACTCGCAATCAAGATGTGTCAGCAGCAGCACGTCGCCAGCAGTCGGTGTCGAGCGGCGTGGCAGCACAGCGGTGGGCAAGCGTCAGCAGGCCGTGCTGAAACTACTCAGCTTAGGAGAGAAGAGGGACACGGCCCACGAACTGCTGCAGGGTCTGACAGAGCAGACCGACCGCTGGCTTGCGCCGCTGAGCCTCCAACCGGGCATGGTCGTGTGTGACAACGGCCGTAACCTGGTGGTGGCTCTGCAGCTCGGCAGCCTCACGCACGTGCCATGCCTGGCCCACGTCTTTAATTTGGTGGTTCAGCGCTTTCTGAAAAGCTACCCACGCTTGTCAGACCTGCTCGGAAAGGTGCGCCGGCTCTGCGCACATTTCCGCAAGTCCCACACGGACGCTGCCACCCTGCGCACCCTGCAACATCGGTTTCATCTGCCAGTGCACCGACTGCTGTGCGACGTGCCCACATGGTGGAACTCTACGCTCCACATGTTGGCCAGGCTCTATGAGCAGCGTAGAGCTATAGTGGAATACCAACTCCAACATGGGCGGCGCAGTGGGAGTCAGCCTCCTCAATTCTTTACAGAAGAGTGGGCTTGGTTGGTAGACATCTGCCAAGTCCTTGGAAACTTTGAGGAGTCTACCCAGATGGTGAGCGGCGATGCTGCAATCATTAGCGTCACCATTCCTCTGCTATGCCTCTTGAGAAGTTCCCTGCAAAGCATAAAGGCAGACGCTTTGCGCTCGGAAACAGAGGCGGGGGAAGACAGTATGTCGCTGGATAGTCAGAGCACCCTCCTGTCTATATCTCAGCGCGTTGAGGAGGAGGAGGAGGAGCATGAGGAGGATAAGGAGGAGGGGGAAGAGACAGCTTGGCCCAATGCTGAGGGTACCCATGCTGCTTGCCTGTCATCCTTTCAGCGTGTATGGCCGGAGGAGGAGGAGGATCCTGAAAGTGATCTTCCTAGTGCGGACAGCCATGTGTTGCGTACAGGTACCCTGGCACACATGGCTGACTTCATGTTAGGATGCCTTTCTCGTGACCCTCGCGTTACACGCATTCTGGCCACTACGGATTACTGGGTGTACACACTGCTCGACCGACGGTATAATGAGAACCTTTCCACTCTCATTCCCGAAGAGGAAAGGGGTTCGAGAGTGATGCTATACCACAGGGCGCTGGTGGACAAACTGATGGTAAACTTCCCATCCGACAGCGCTAGTGGCCGAAGGCGCAGTTCCGAGGGCCAGGTGGCAGGGGAGGCACAGAGATCAGGCAGCATGTACAGCACAGGCAGGGGAACACTCTCTAAGGCCTTTGACAGCTTTCTGGCTCCCCAGCAAGACTGTGTCACCGCTCCCCAGTCAAGTTATTTTAACTGGGCTGCCTCCAGGCCTAGTTACAAATTAAGCCACATTAACCAAAGCGATTAATGGGTTTCACCTGCCCTCTTGGTTGGGCATGGGCAATTTTTCTGAGGTACATTAGTACTGTTGGTACACCAATTTTTTGGGGCCCTCGCCTACAGTGTAATCCAATTAATTTTTTGCCCACCTGCATTAAACCTGACGTTACATCAGCTGTGCTGGGCAATGCAATGGGATATATTTATGTACCGCCGGTGGGTTCCAGGGAGCCACCCATGCTGTGGGTCCACAGGGAGTTGTAACTGCATGTGTCTACTTCTAAAGAACCCCAGTCTGACTGGGGCATGCAGTGTGGGCCGAAGCCCACCTGCTTTTAATCGGATGTTACCTCAGCTGTGATGGGCAATGCAATGGGATACATTTATGTACAGCTGGTGGGTTCCAGGGAGCCACCCATGCTGTGGGTGCACACGGAATTCCCATTGCGGAGTTGTACCTGCCTGTAACTATTTATAAAAAAACGCGGTCTGACTGGGGCATGCAGACACCTTGACAGAATGAATAGTGTGTGGCACATAGGTTCCCCATTGCTATGCCCACGTGTGCAGCTCCTGATGGCGGTGGCACAGGATTATATTTCTCATTGCTTCTGTACAGCATTGTGGGCTATCGTCCCGCCCCTTTTAAAGAGGGTCGCTGCCTAGCCGTGCCAACCCTCTGCAGTATGTGCCTGCGGTTCCTCCTCATGGCAGACGCACTTATAAATAGACATGAGTGTGGCGTGGCATGAGGGCAGCTGAAGGCTGCGCAGGGACAATTTGGTGTGTGCTGTGGACACTGGGTCGTGCAGGAGGGGGGGTTGGGCAGCATGTAACCCAGGAGAAGTGGCAGCGGAGTGTCATGCAGGCAGTGATTGTGCTTTGTTGGAGGTAGTGTGGTGCTTAGCTAAGGTATGCATTGCTAATGAGGGCTTTTCAGAAGTAAAAGTTGTTGGGAGGGGGGGGGGGGGGCACTCTTGCCGCTATTGTGGCTTAATAGTGGGACCTGGGAACTTGAGATGCAGCCCAACATGTAGCCCCTCGCCTGCCCTATCCGTTGCTGTGTCGTTCCCATCACTTTCTTGAATTGCCCAGATTTTCACAAATGAAAACCGTAGCGAGCATCGGCGATATAAAAAAATGCTCGGGTCGCCCATTGACTTCAATGGGGTTCGTTACTCGAAACGAACCCTCGAGCATCGCGATAATTTCGTCCCGAGTAACGAGCACCCGAGAATTTTGGTGCTCGCTCATCTCTAGAAGGAAACCATTGTAAATCATTGGTTTCATAAATCAACTTTTTTACTGACTCTCGCATTGCATGAAAATAGCGCGATCTTCTCGTCCATGGGAAACCACCCTGAGGCAGTTGGGCAATAGTTTGTGTCCTCTAGGAATGAACAGTATCCACAGATATTCTAAATAAATAAACAAATAGTGGAAATCAATAAGGTCCCATTCACATAATCATCTGGACACGGATTCCACTCCGAAATCCATGCTGGAATACACATCTTTTTAACATTTCGTTGCATTAAGTGGGAATCCGCGCCATTGTCCATGCGGCATGGATTTTTTTCAGCAAGTGGACTTTGAAAAGTATGTTGCAGAAAAAAAGATTGAGATGTCAATAAGTCATGTTAGGTGACTGCATGAAACTTTGACCTACGGAATTGAGCAAAATCTGAACCGCATACAAATCCATGGTGCTCTTTAGAAATTCTGTTGTGCATTATATGGTAGATCCCTGTCTATAAAATTCAATGTGGATCTGCTACTTAAACGACTCTGTGAACAGAACCTCATAATCATAAGAAGTTGGAATTTTCCCTGTTCTTGCATAATACTTGTGTCACCGGTGCAGACGACTTACTTCCTGTTTGGTCTGTTTAGAATGTGGGTTCCTTTAGAGAAACTGTGGTTTCTTTTCAATAAAGCTGTGGCTATGGAGACAGAATATACAGTTGAGTCCAGAAGTATTTGGACAGTGATACAATTTTCATAACTTAGTCTCTGTACATCACCACAGCGGATCTTAAACAAAGCACCAATATATGATTGAAGTGGAGACTTTCTGCTCTAATTTAAAGCGTTTAACAAAAATCATTATTTTTTCCTAATCTGTTTTTATTTTCTGATTATATCAATTTCACAACGTGCCACCACTTACTTTTCTCCTGCTGGGGTTGCCTAATGTCCTCACTCCCTCAGCAGATGCCACATCAACAGCACGGTTAATAGCTTCTGCCCATAGGACACATACGTACATCTGCCTATTTTCTTAAAGGGCTAGTGCATGCTACCCATCACCTGTCAGGTCTGACTATATTAGGCATCCTCCCTCATAGGCTAGGTGCATACTAGTCATGTGTTCAAGTGTAACAGACAGCACACGGACACGAGTCCATGTCCTATCTGATTCACACAGAGGCAGCACATTGACATGCATTTGCATGTCCTAGTTTTCATCCATGAAACACACAGAAATAGGTTATGCCATGAGTTTTTTTTCACGTAGACCAATGGTTGATTTGAAAACCCGCCAATTTGCATGTTGTTATAGGCATATAACTGGGCCATGTGCTGTCCATGAATTAGAAGGCTGTCTGAGCTATGTGGTCCCACCAGTTGTGTCAGCCTATTATAGCAATTTGGCGTGTTCCCTTGTTTGTCTGACACCAGCCTGTTTCCTGACAACTCTCATATCTCTATTCACGACTTTGGCTACATTTACTGGACTACTCTCACTGCTAGCTGCCTGCTCTGACCACAACTGTCTCTTATATTGAACCCGTGCTGCCAGTCCTAACCTCTTGCCTGTCTTTTGGATTGATGTTTATGCTTTCACTAGGTTAAGTCTCTGTTCACACCATCCTGTACCACACCTTGGTCTAGTGAAACACCAGAAGCCATATCACTGAGACTATTTCTGCAAGTAACGTCTTGGGGACCCTTTAAGAAGACCAGATCCCACTAGGAGGAGTAAAAGGTGAATACTAAGGTTCCCTATCTGCTGCCTCCAAATCAGTGAATGGCAAAGCAGATCCACATCCACTTGCTGACAAATACCATATACATATTTTTTTCTCAGGATTTTTGGGGTGGCCATCTTGCCTAAACTGCTGCTCTTATCTGCAAACAGTAGTCCAGACATTAGATTTTTGTAAACCGCACGGATATAAAGAAAACTTTAATCAGAAAACTGGTTATTAATATCTAGAAGCATTGTGGACATACTCTGCAACTTGTCGAGATGCCAAGGGTATAATCCTATGTTATAGACTTCCATCTTCTTTTTAGTTGTCATATTACCCAAGGCCAGGCTTAGCTATTGAATACCTGTGTGGTTGAACAGGATGCCGGTCCACAGACTTTAAAAAAAAAATTAAAATTGAGGAAGAGCATTGAAATAATACTATACTTATCTGTGTCACTCTTACTGCTTTTGGTCTCTGGTACTTCCTGGTAGAGGACAAACACAAGTGATCGGTACAGCCAGTACCCAGCCTTACCAACACTGAGGCCGAGGACTGGCTGTAGCAATCATGTGACTGCTTTATCAGGAAGTCCTCGACTGATTTGTCCAGCACGGACTTTGGAAGAGTATTACATTTTAATGTATAAAAGACATTAATAGTATATGGAGGACATGTTGGGTATTATAATATTTGCATGGGGGCACTTTTAGTGTGCGTGTGACAATGGTTGGCATTATTACTATCTCAGGCACCATGGCTTGGGAGATTATACAGGGGTTTGGAAAACTAAGGAGTCAAAGATGTCTGTGTTTCAAATTCTGCAGAGATGAGTTGTGAGCTGGAGAAAAAGGTCATGGCATCTAGGCCAGATGGAGAAGAAAAGGGAAAGTGAATGACTCCAGACAGAGGGGATGTCACCTGTGATCACTGGATATAACAGAACTGTAATCACTTATATGAGCTTTAGAATGCCTATATAGAGCTGTTATCTACTGGTATATGGTCACTGTACTGGGGGGGGGGGGGGGCACTAATACTGGTTTTAGTATAATGTAGTACGGGGTATTATTTACCCTTCATATAGTGTTCTTATTGGTAATGTTGATCTTTGTAGTGCTCTTTATTTAATGAGAGTATGTTGATATTAGTTTCTATGTGATAGTAATATGTGATCATAGTGTAGCGGTATTACTTGGCCCTTATATTGTGTTATTATTGATAATATAAGTCTTGGTGTAGTGGGTTTTATTCATTGAGAGTAGAGAGGTGATTATATGCTCATGATTGCAGTGGTACCATATGTTTATGATAGATGATAGTAAAGGGAGGGAGGTAGATACCTCCAGAAAGAAACAATTGTGTAGATACTTTATACTGGGGAAGTCAACTAATACAGAATGGATGGTACTGGTGGGAAGGGAGAGATAACGAGAGAATTTGAGATGATACCAAAAGGGCAGGACAGTTGATTTTGTGAAAAGTGATATTTGGGGTGAAATGTATAGGAGCAGTATTTAAAAAATTATAGAAAATAGGAAGACTAGTCAAAAAGTTGCATTATTGTTCCTTATATGCATTGTGTCAATCTTAAAATCATATTTGCTACAGTGACATAGCCATTCATTTTTTTTCTTTTTAGAATGGTTGTGTTGGTGTTTGGTGGTGGGGGTGGTTAAATAACTTCTGCACTGGCACTATCCGATTGAAGGCTGCCCCTGTCATACCCTAAAAGATAATAAGATGACCACTAAAAAGTGACCTGTACAGAATAAGTGTCAGACTACTGTGAGGAAATCTACTTGGTGAATCAACATATACTAAGAACAGTAAAGCAATTGTCCGCCCTTTCTAATAACCTATCCTATGGATCCTCAAAACATCACACCCAGTCCCGACCAGCAGAGAAGTAGGAATTGTCATAGCAGCATGGCGCTCCCCTGTCCGCTTATGACAACATCCAGCTCGCTGCACTGGACAGCGGGCTGGATGAGAGCCCTGACAGATGAACCACCATCCATCAACTACTGATGATCTGTCCAGAGGATAGGTCATCAGTGAAAAAAGGCCAGACAACCCCTTTAAACAAGACTGGAAATGATGCTGAAATACTATTGTACATAGTATGGTCGAATATATGGCTCCTGCAATTCTAAGTTAGGTAAATGGAATCAAAAGTTATGTTACAGACAGAGACAAATCATTTTGCAAGGCTTTATGGGCTCCAATATAGCTTCATTTGAGCTGATAGTTTCACTTTAGTATTGAATATATAGAACACTTTTCTGTTGAAACATTAGTATGTATCACTGGGAATTGTCAGCTCATAAGTACTAAACAGTAATTGGAAATATATAAAAGCAACATAAGTTCAAAGTGGGAAAAAAGAGGTAGACATTCATAATGCACCAGACATAGTATACCCAAGGCGAGATCAAACCGCTCATCCAGAAGATTGTATAATGAAAGGGGTCGATGAATAAGAGGAGCCGGCAGGGGAGGGAACAGGAGGCTAATAATTAGTCTAAAATTTATGTCTGAGATGGTAAGATTTATCAAACGTAATGGTGGATGAAAGTCTTCAATATTTCAGCATAAAGAGATTGTCTCGCACTTCATTTATGGGCCACTTTCCCAACAATTTTAGCATTTGAAGTCAATCATTAATATTAAGAATTACAGAGGATCATAAGCCGTAAATTGTGATGCCCCAGAGATGTATTACAGAGTCGAAATTCTAACACGGAGACTAAGACTTAAGAATTTGTCAAACTTTCTTTTAACCCAAAATATATATGTAGTAGCTGGGAATGGGGACGATGGCAGGGGACTGTCACTAGTTCTGCATGGTGCGGGCTGCATCACCTCCACTGTGGCCATTACTGATGTCACTCCCCAAACTAGTTTCACACAGTTGAAAGGTGGGGTAATGGTGTATCATAGTATAATATGTAATACCCGAAAAAAATCATATATCCATCCTGTTCAAACCCAAATGTTCATCCAGAGGAAGGCAAAAAATTCCCTATGAGGTAGAAGCCAATTTTCCCAATTTAAGGGGAAAAAATCCTTCCTGACTCCAATCTAGCAATTGGAATAATCCCCGGATTAACAACCTTTTTGAAGTTATTAATGATTATAATATAATATTGTATTGCTCAAGAAAGGCATCCAGGCCCCTCTTGTTCTCTTTTATCGAATTTGTCACTACGACGTCCTCAGGCAGAGCGTTCCATAGTCTCACTGCTCTTACAGTAAAGAACCCCCTTCTATGCCGGTGTAGAAACCCTTTTTCCTCTTTTCCTTTTGATGCACCCCATGTTCGTATTTGTCTTGGCAGCAGCTGTCTGACACTGGTTGCTCCAGTGAAGCTTACAGTTAACTAAAACCCCTAATTCATTTTCCATGCCAGTGTTTCCTGGCCCCCAGGTCCCACCACCTGTTCCTAGACCACTTTGCAGCCTGCCTCCCCCATTTCTTATCCTGTGAAGTCCCAACCCTCATCCTTGGCGATTTTAACATCCCTACTAACAACCCCAGCTCCTCATCTGCCTCCCAGCTTTTAATGCTTGCCTCCTCCCTTGGCCTATCACAAATCTCAGACTCCCCCACTCACAGAGACAGCATCCCTCGATTTAATCTTCCTCCGTCACTGCTCTGTCTCCCACTGCACTAAATCCCCCCTTCCACTCTCAGATCACAACCTCCTCTCTTTCTCCATTATGCACCCTAGCATCTCCCATGACCGTCCTATCTATCGCACCTCTAGGAACCTCCAGTCCGTCTGCACCCAACAGTTTGCCAAGACCATCCAGTCCTCCCTGTCTCCTATCTCTCTCCTCTCCTGCCCTAACCTGGCAGCCAAACACTACCACACCACCCTCAGCCATGCCCTGGATGAAATGACACCGCCCATGATCCGGGCTGTCAACCGCAAACCACGGCAACCTTGGCTCATGTCCTAAACACGCTTCATCCGGTGGTGCTCTAGGTGCGCCGAGCGGCTGTGGAGAAAATCAAAACTGCCCGCAGACTTCCTCCACTTCAAATTCATGCTTAAAACTTATAACCTAGCCCTTCGCCAAACAAGTTTATTTCACCTCCCTTGTCTCCTCACTATCCCACAACCCCAAACGACTCTTCAACACCTTCCACTCCCTCCTCAGCCCCAAAGAACAGGCCCTATGATGGATCTCAGTGCTGAAGAACTAGCCGCCTGTTTCAAAGAAAAAAAATCAACAACATCCAGAAAAAAATCTCTGAAAACTGCATGGCTAGCCCCGATCCCAGTCTCCTCCGCACTGCATCCAGCACCCACTCACTTTCTATGTTAGAGCCAATGACAGAGGAAGAAGTCTCCAGGCTGCTTTCCGCTGCTCGCCCCACCACCTGTGCTAGTGACCCTCTCACCTCCTCCGGTCCCTTTCCCTAGCTGTCATTACCTACCTCACCACAATCTGCAACCTCTCCCTAATCTCTGTCACTTTCCCCATCTCATTTAAATGCTCCTTTGTATCCCCGCTGCTTAAAAAAACCCAAAAAAACCTTAATCCGACCGATGCCGCCAACTACCGACCCGTCTCAAACCTCCCCTTCATCTTCAAATTACTAGAGTGCCTGGTCTACTCCTGTCCCACATGCTTTCTCTCTGACAACTCTCTCCTCGACCCCCTCCAGTCTGATTTCTGCTCTCTAAACTTGACCGAAACCACCCTCACAAAAGTATCAAATGACCTGATGATGACAAAGTCGAAAAGCGACTACGCCCTACCAATCCTCTTTGACCTCTCTGCAGCATTTGACACTGTCGACCATGACCTCCTTCTCACCATGCTCCACTCTATTGGCCTAAAGCAGGGGTCCCCAACTCCAGTCCTCAGGGACCACCAACAGGTCATGTTTTCAGGATATCCTATAGTAAGAACACCTGTGGCAATGTCTGAGGCACTGACAATAATTACATCACCTGTGTAACACTGAGGAAATCACTGAAATAATGACCTGTTGGCGGTCCCTGAGGACTGGAGTTAGGGAACACTGGCCTAAAGGACAGTGCTCTCTCCTGATTCTTCTCCTACCTCTTTGACCGCTCTTTCAGCATCTCCTTTGCGGGCTTTATCTCTTCTCCACTTGCTATTGCTGTCGGGGTACCCCAGGGCTTGGTCCTTCGTCCACTTCTCTTCTCTATCTACAAAAGCCCCAATTGGACAAACCACCCTCAAATTCTGCCTCCAATACCATCTCTACGCTGACGACACCCAACTATACACTTCTTCCCATGAGATCTTCGAACCATTCCTGCAAAATATCACCAACTGTCTGTCTGCTGTCTCTAACACTATGTCCTCCCTTTTTCTTAAACTTAACCTCTCCATTCATTGGCCTTCCCTGCATCAGACTTGCTCTACTCAAATCCATACTAAATACGGCAGCTAGGCTCATTTTTCTATCCAGTCATTACTCAGATGCCTCTGCTCTATGCTAGCCACTGCATTGGCTACCCATCCACTGCAGAACTAAATTTGAACTCCTCATTCTCACCCACAAAGCTCTCCTTGGCACCGCACCACTGTACATCGCCTCTCTTTTGCCACCACCCAGCCTGCACACTCCGATCCTTTAACATACTCAGACTATACACCTCTCTAATACAAACCTCACATGCTCGCCTACAGGACTTCAGCAGAGCAGCGCCCATCCTCTGGAATGCTCTACCCCAAGGCATCCGGACAATGCATGAAATTTCAGATGTGCCTTCAAAACTCACCTCTTCAGGGAGACATACGATACCATCTCTCCTGACGTAGTCCCCCTGCCCCTCCCTATGGCTCCACACACCTTCCACCCTGCCTATCGCACACGACCTCTACCTCTGCACCTCCTTACCATCCCCATCCTGTTTGCTTTCTAATAACTGATATCACATGTAATTCCCTTACTGCCTGTGTTCCCCCATGCCTCATCCACCCCCTTTCCCCCTTGTATATCCTGTACCACCCCTACCCCGTTTGTTTCAAACTGATTGTATATCACATGTAATTGTATTTGTCTGTGTTTCTCCCATGCTTGAAAGCGCTGCGGAATAAGTTGATGCTATGCAAATAAAGATTATTATTATTACTCCCAGGGGTTTCCCATTTAGTGTGTAATGGGGACATGTATTTCCTCTGCCCATGTGCAGAACCTTACATTTATCAATGTTAAATCTCATTTGCCATTGTTCTGCCCAATACCCCCAACTTATCCAGATCCTCTTGCAATCTTGTGTCCTTTCTTGTGTTAATTTTTTTACACCTGCAAATATTGCTATTTTACTGTACAATCCTTCTACCGGGTCTTTAATAAATATATTAAAAAGAATAGGGCCCAAACCGACCCCTGTGGAACCCCACTAGTAAATGTGACCCAATCAGGGTATGTACCATTTTTAACCATCCTCTGCTTTCTATCACTGAGTCAGTTATACTTACCCACTTACACACATCCTTGCTCAGACAAAGCATTCTCCTTTTATATACCAACCTTTTATGTGGCACAGTATCAAACGTTTTGGGAAAGTCCAGATAATGCACTGGTTACTGTTTCCTGATGTAGGTGATGTAATAGTCAAACCCCAATAAATGATCCAGAGAAACATAGAAGGCAGGTAACTCGCGATTTACTTGCCAATTAAAAAAATTGTCCAGTTGTAAACTATTGGTGGCCTATCTATAGTTGTTTGGTGGGGGTCAACCACCCTGGATGGACCCCCGCTGATCAGCTGCTTACCAGATTGGTGCACTCATGCACTGAGATGATTTCTACAGGAAGCAGACAGCTTTGTTCAACTGCTATGGTCAGGCATGGTATTACACTCACGTCAATGGGAACTTTGCTTGTAATAAAAAGCTGGACCACTGCTGAAGGAATGGAGCTATTTGCTTCCTGCAAAAATTAGTTCAGTACATGATTGTACTGGCCTAGCAATCAGCTGATCACTGCTGATATACTACTACTGATGACCTATCCTGTCGATAGACCATCAATAGTTTTCAACTGGACAACCCCTTTAAGCTTGCTGGTCCATATGATATGTTACCTCTATTTTAGCAAACATGAATTTCAAATCCTCAGTGGAAAAATCTGCATTATGAACACAGCAATGGGGCTTCCCATTCAAATAAATGGGATGCTGATTTTGGCACAGAATCTACATCAGAATCCGCTGTGTGAACCTACTCTTACCTTGCAGCATTGGGGGCTTGAACTTGGATACAACCAAGGGCAACATCTACAGGGATATTGCATTTTCCTAGGGTGTTCTCTGGTTTACTCCCACTATCCGTGATGTCAGTGGAATTCGACCGACCGGCAGCTCATACGCAATTAACATTCCGTATGGCCTGCAGGTGCCTGCATCATCACTAAGCTATGGCGTGGGGGATACAAAACCAAAACTGTTCTGCAATGACTGTCAGCAAGCCACAACGGTCATTCGCAATACAGATCCGAGTCACAGCCGGAATCCGCTGCTGACCTCCCACATGCGGAATCCAGTCCACCTGTGTGAGCCCAGCCTTAGCCAACAAGGAATTGGGAAATGAGATGAGGGCACAAGAACAACTTGTTTTGAGTGGTTAGGGATGTGCTGGTGTCAAGCAGCTCCTGTAAAGGGCTTCATTTTTATCTGTGTCCTCTATGTACAGTGTGTAATTGTTTTATGTAGAAGTGCTCTTAAAAAATAGTCCCACGCTATTTATGCATTAATGCTGACGTATGTTTGTCAGATATGAGTCAGTTATTTACTTATCTTTTATTTACTTATTCGTTTGCTCCAATCAACTCTGCATCTCTGTGATAATATATATTCATTTATATTCTGGGAATAACAGATAATGTTTAACCAATAACGGCTCAAGATCCTAATCGTAGTCACAAAAAATGCATTAAACAAAAAGGAAATGAACTCATTTCATTATTGAAACTCTGACTCATAATTGCATGTTATTTACCAAGATTAAAATGTGTAGTACAAGCAGATTCAGGTTAATCTCTGAAGTATCTGTCACTTAATAGTTTTTAATGAAAGCTGCAGTAACTGGACAGTCTGGTGATTCATGAAACAGCAATTACCGGTACTTTAATACGTTACACACTTGTATGATAAAAACAAAAAAATATAAATGTAATTTCAGCTGTCCACCAAACATCTATTCTTAAAGGGGTATTCCCATCTCAGGAAGCCTATTTCAATGAGTTTGAAATCACAAAACAATGCTCTCACCCATAAGATGTTTATTTCCAAAATGCTCCGTTCTCCAGGTATTGCAGAAATTGATTCCTCTGCCTTCTGATTGTTTATTGCTTGATGTTAGGTAAACAGACCACCTCTTCTATGAAAAGAAATAGCAGAGGAGGCCAGGGCTTGCACACTTCTGTCATCTAAATTTGATGGCCAGGATTTCAAGAGTACATGTACACTAGCTTCTGGCCTGGCTACCAACTATCGCTGTGCTCTGCTATTTCTTACCATAGAAGAGGTGGTCTGTTTGCCTGGCAACAAGCAGTAAACAACCAGAGGGCAAAGGAATCAAATTCTGCAATACAAGGAGAATGGAGCATTTTGGAAATAAACATCTTATGGGTGAGTGCAATGTTTTGTGATTTCAAACACAATGAAATAGGATTCCCAAGACGGGAATATGCCTTTAAAGAAGATTTTCAGCATTTAACTATTGATGGCATTTCAATATAAGGGATGCAGAGGTTATAGTCAGACCTGGCTTCTGAACCTGAATTGGCCCCAAAGAGCCCTTTTCCCCATAGGAGGAGACAAGTACTATAAATGAAGTGTGATAGAATGGCCCGGTAATAGAATTTGCATTCGTAGCCAAGAGCTTAAAAGGCTTCTCTACTATGAAAGCTTTTCTACTACTGATGACCTATCTTCAGGACAGGTTATCAATAGTTGATTGTTGGGGGTCAATGGCCCAGAAACCCCATCAGTCAGCTCTTCACCCAAGCCATACGGAACTGCTGTGTGCCAGAAACATGTAGCTCCATATATAAATGTAAGTTCACTGGTGCTCCAAATGTGTATCCTTAAAAGGGATTTTCCAGATTTTAACTATTGATGACCTATCCTCAGGCTAATCATCAATAGTTGATCGGTGAGGTCCCACCAACTGTTTCCCCCACTGATCTATCTATTTGCTAATGCTGCTGTTATAGTTTACTGAGCTGCTCTTATAGTTTATTGAGTGGTTGTGTGATGGAAACAAACTGCTCCGTACACACTGCAGTGCCCCAAAAGAGTACCAGCATGGGAATTTTGACTACAGTACCTTTCTGGGCCCTTACTTTGTGCAAGTCTCCCAAGTAGTATTGATGCTATTTTGAAGGTAAAGGGCGGTCACACCAAATATTGATTTGATTTACATTTCTCTTTTGTTGATTCACTTTCAATTTTTAATTGACAAACTATTAACACTTCTATTTTGAAAGCATTCTTACTCTACAGTATTTTTCCACATCTGCCTAAAACTTTTGCACAGTACTGTATATGCACAGTCCTTCAGCCAATCAGTGTGCAGCTCAGGCCCTGTCAGTCCACAGCAAGAAAATTAGAGTGAGCAGTCATGTGACCTCTCTCCAATGGTCCTATCAGCTAGATACATACAGTGCATGTAACACTGAGTGTACACAACTAGAGTTTAACCCCCTACACAGTCACATGCCCATGTTGACAGGCACCAGGGGGTAGAGATAGTCAGAGGACTCAGAAGGAGTCAGAACATTAGCACTGGGTGATCATTAAGGTCAGCATGACTAATTTTATTAATTTATACCAATTGAAGCTTTTTGTTAAATACGTTTTAAATTGGTTGGACAATCCCACTGAATAATTACTAATGGAACTAATAATTGTTACCTATATATGAAAAATATGTATCATGGCATTGTATGATTTAAAAAAAGCATGGAAAAGACATCATTCAAAAAAATTACTGAATGTTGTGGTTAAAAAAAAACAAGAGTTGGGGGTCTTTTAATAGATCTAGAGAAGACAGGACTCCTAAAATCCATTGTAGAAGACTACCAAAACAATCACCATCAAATGAACAATACTTAAAGTTGTTTTTTCTGTGTGTGTGTGTGTGTGTGTGTGTGTGTAGCTGTGATATGGAAGAATATTTCTTCTTTAGGATCAACACAGCATGACACTAATTGGTTGAACCCAGGGGCAAACTGACCATTCTGCACTAGGTCTAAATTCGAGTGCCCATGGCCAGAATTATGCCGTAGTGCAAAAAACACATGCAAGTGAGTTCTCCTTAAATGGAGCCTGTCACGTCCCATGAGGCCCAGAAACTAAGGCTATGGGCTCATAGAACAGGGGGCTTCGAGTCTGTGGGTGTAACTTTCATACTCACTTGCCTCCACATTTCCTCGATGTCTGGTTGTAAAACCACCACTTGGTGCTAAGACAGGACTCCTCTTCATTGTGTATGTGCACATGTAATGAGGACAAGTCCATTCGGTGGATCTAGCACCGACTTTGGGAGTGGACAGCAAGGGAACGGAGAGGCAGGCGAGTATAAAATTCACATTCTGAGACTCGATAGCCCCTATTCTATAAGCCCATAAGCTTAGTGTAGGACATGGAAGTTTTTAAAAAATGTAATTGATTTAACCCAATGTAATTTATTAACCCAGGCTAAGTGTATAATGGCCATGGAGGTTGGTAAGGGGCTTATGACCATGTTCAAGAGCCCAGATCACTCTCAGCATACTTATGCTTGAATCTGATGGCTTTGTGCTGATCTTTACTCCTGCAGTCATACTGCTTCTGCCGTCACACGGCTAAATGTCTGACCATTGTCTATGTGTATAACATCCCTCACTCTCCACCTCGCCATACTGTGCACATCTCCAGCCCCTTTACCCTCTGTATCACCCCATTACTTGTAGTTTGTAAGCTCGTTGGAGCAGGACCCTCACCCCTATTGTTTCCATCAATTGATTACTATGTAACCGTGGTTCTGTAATGTTTGTACTTTTGTCTTTCTGTATCCCCTGTCTATGTAAGCGCTGCGGAATATGTTGGCGCTATACAAATAAAGATTATTATTATTATATATCGGTAGTAGTTATGTCCTTGTAAATGGATAATTTACTGTATAGTCTCATTTTTGTGAATTTCAATAATTCTGTGACAGGGCAGACCCACCCCTGAATTCTTCTGTCCAGACCTGATAAATGACTTGTCATTAAACCGGCATAGCTTAGCAGCTGTATCTGATGTCTCCATCGAAGGACAAATTAACATGCTGATTCTTTAAGCAGGACGGTGAGAAATTGTGTGAATGTGCAGAGGAAGAGCAAAAGGCACATCTGTGACTAGAAGAAAAAGGAAGAACGTCCTACGTATCAGCTGGGTAAGGTAAGAGAGAAAAGAGGAAGCAAAGAACAACACTAAAATAGCTAAAATCAATTAACATAGCAACCTAAGCTTAGACTTATGTAGCAACATAGCCTTTTACAGTATAGACAGTATTAAAACTAATATTTTTTGATATAGGTAAAAAATAGGGCTTTGGACACAAATAGATACCATGTTTACTCCGTATTTGATAGTCGACGACTAGAAAAGATGATAAATGAGCAGGTAATGTGAAGACCTGGACAAACATGCAACACAGAAATAAAAATGTATGAATAAGGAAGTAGGTAGGGTCCCCCCTTAAACCAGCAAGGAACTCCCATACCCGTAGGCCACAGGGCATCCCGTGCTCATATGTGACTACCTGGGAATTTCTTGCCCCATACCTGCAGGTCACAGAGCATCCCGGGCTCATATGTGAATACTTGGAATTTCTTGCCCATACCTGCAGGCCACAGAGCATGCCAGGCTCATATGTGACTACCTGAGAATTTCTTGCTGTTTTAAGGTGGACCCTACCTACTTCCTTATTCTTACATTTTTGTTTCTGTATTGCATGTTTTTCCATGTATTCATGTTACCTCCTCAATTATCTTTTCTAGTCAACTATGCAATATGGGGTTGACATGGTATCTATTTCGTGTCCCAAGCTTTATTTTTTAACTATAGCAATAAATTTTGTTTCAGTACTGTCTATACTGTGAGGAGCGATTTACTACTAATGAACTTTTTTGTGCCCCAGTGAAACTTAATATAGCAACATAGCAACCAGTCATCTATTAGACTAGAGAAACAATGGGTTCTAATACCACATATAATACCTTTGTATGAAATTAACATTGGCTGGGCCCTTGAGCCTCTCAGAACAAAATGGACTCCTGACATTAGCTATGAAACTTGACCCTTTCTTCTCATGTGACCTTTGGCTTGTGTATTTCTGTAGCTCAGCAAACTTAATTTAAAGGATTCATGGCCCTGTCAACAAATAGCAATAAAAGAGGGAGGGACTGATCATAGCTGAAGTGGTCTGAATCTGTGAAGCTTGGAGTTCAGGTTAGGAGACCCATGGCCAGACAGGAAAACTCATCCATAATATGGACAAATAAATGCAGCTGGAATGCACTTGTGTGTCACTAGGCTAAGTGGCATGACAGAAAACAAGAAAAGTATACAATTCCTTTAATCCTATTTTATATACACATATTAAAAAGGGCATTGGAAACAGTTACTTTTTAACCCCCTTCCCCCTCCCACTCCCACTCCCTGAACCCTTAGGCGGGATGTCAAAAAGTTACTGCACAAAACAATTAATTACATCAGTCCTTGTCCACAGTGGAGCTCTCAATCTGATTTTCTGGAAACAATTTTGGAGGAATCTCATTAACGAATGTTTTTGTAATGTGGAACCAAACAAAATTTTATTTTTAATGAGTGCCGGGCAATTTTTGTAATGAGTTTCTAAAATTTCTTTTGCAATCTTCCTGTATGCACATTTTTTGTCAATGTTCCTCAGTCGTTAGGTGTAAGAAGAACTTGTTGTGCAAGGGTTAACCGAGACACATAATGCCTTGGTATCACAAAAGATTTACAAGCTTTACATAGGAAACCACAAGCACTATATTTCCGTTCTCATTTACAGCAGGCAATGTATTTTCTCTTGTCTAAGCAGATATGAAATTTCTGTAAAGGGAATTGGCTTATAGTCCATCATCATGTCTACAATGAGGCTCAGGACACGGGACACGTGTGGATCTCAGCTGGAAAACCTTGTTCTTAGCAATTTTGGAGGGTATTCAAAGGCATTTTGGAGTAATGGCTTGGATGGCGGTAGAGGAAGCCCTTGTTTGGTAGGGGCCTTTGCAACATTGCCACGGAGCCACAAGCAGGTAGGTCAATTCAATGTACTGTATGACACAACTTTTTGAACAGTGACTAAAACTTAATGGGCTACGTTGTATAAGCGAAGGGAAGAGGATATATGGAACTGTGAATATATTGGGGAACTGCTTACATTATAAAGAACTCAGACTTCATTTGGTGCATTTTCTGATGCTATAGAGCACAAATTAGTAAAATAAGTAAGACTGATTACAATAAAGGTGTTATCACCTAATAGAATTGTCACTTGTTAACTTTGTTGGTGATTTATAGAGAATTTCTACTCAATGCCAGAAAGTCACCAATAAGGATTTGAGGTTTTTTTTGTTTGACAGGATGTTTGACAAAATTCTGACTTATATATGTTTTTTTGCTGATAACTGGCAACAACCAATATGTCAACTAATGGATTATAATTTAACTAGCTAATTTTATTGAAATATTGTTGAATGTGAGATAGGGTAGATGCCCAATAGGGCTCAAATTACATGAAGGTCATGGTCAAAAGTAGGAACTGCTAATAATTTATTCTATATGACTTTTACATGTTTGTGTTCATAGGAGCTGACAGAGTTCCCTTAAAAGAAAAAATATATAAATATATATTTATTTTTTTACATTAACTTTCTAAAATAGACAACTCCCTTAAAGAGACCCTATCAACTCTTATGAGCCCCATAAGCTAAACCTATGGTCTCATAGAAGCTGACATGCTGAATCTTATGATGTGAGTCTTAGGCTCAATGTCCACAGGCAAATTTGAATTGTGGAGGTCAATGGAAGCCGTCCGATCTGCGGCCCGTCCACAATTCAATTGTGGATGGGCCGCGGATTCTGCAGGAAAGCAGGAGATTTTAAGAAAATCTCATCTGCAGTGAAGACCAGGACAAGTAAATACCGTCCTCGGCCGTGGGCAGGGTCGGATTCCGCTGCAGGCTCCAGCATGCGGAATCTGAGCTGCCCGTGGACATGCGGCCTTATATACTTACTTTGCCTACCATTCCCCCGCTGAATGCACCTGGCAGCCTAATTACACACACACACTATATAGTCTTCTCATTCGATGCACACGCATGAGTAGTGCATTCAGTGGGGACTTTGATGGCGTACAGCTTGGGAATGGCAAGGAGAGTGAGTATAAGACTCACATCACTGGATTCATCCAGTCAGCTCTTATTAAACCCATAAGTTTAGCTTGTGGGGCTTACAAGAGCTGACAGACTCCCTTTAAGAAACAGCATTACAGGGGTTGTCTAGTTGTAAGCTATTGATCTCCAATCCTTAGGATAGATCATCAATAGTAGATCGGTGGGGGTCCGACATGTGGGATCTCAGCAGATCACCTGTTTCTGGGCTGGTACACTTAGCTGGTTTATACAGGAAGCAGACAGCACTGTTCCAATCTGCAGTGGCCAGGCTTGGTATTGCAGAAAAGTTTTCAATCATTCAATGCCTGCAATACCAAGCTTGGCCACTACAGTGGGAACAAAGGTGTCTTCTTCCTGCAGAAATCAGCTTAATGCACAAGCGCATTTGCCCTGCAAACAGCTAATTGCGGGGGTCCCTGGTTACAGACCCCCCACCGAGCTACTATTAAGGACCTATCCTGAAAATAGACTATCAATAGTTTACAACTGGATAATCCCTTTAATGAAGTTTGTTTACTTCCTCTCGGACTCGTGTTGCCACCTATGATATCAGACCACCTGAAGATATCAACCCCAAGACTTTTGGTTTAGTTGTCAGCCCCTTGTTCCAGTGCATATGTGCGAAGATTTGTACCTCAAGATACTGCTTCTTAAGTTACCTGACTGTACTTGGAATTTTCAATTGTATGTGGCAGCATGAGCAATCAAGTCTTGGAAGGAAAGAATCATGACGAATGAAGCAGCTGCTTCAGATTCTGTATGAGAATGATAGCTATCGGTCAAGAGTTCACATATCAGCAACACATAGTGCAAGAGATTACTGTGCAGCGTTTCTGCAGTTTATAATTATCATCACTAGGATCTAAGACATGTATGACATTTACCAAGTATGGCTGAAAACAGTCATAGGTTGTTAACTTCAACCAACGGATGGAAGAGGACATTGGTGGATAAAACAATGGAGGGAGTGCAAGGGGATCTGAGATCTTAGTCCCACCTATTAATCCATGTTGTTGTTAGCTGTTTAGTCGTTCACGACCCTCGGTGACCCTAAAGGCGAGCTCCCTACTTGTTTTTCTGTTTTGCACTGATTCTGTCAGTTGTGTGATATCCATGCCAGTATCAGCTCTGACGGTATCAGTCATTGTGTTCTTTGGTGGTCAGGTGTTCTTTTGCCACTGATCTGTCGCGACTCTGCTCACATTACATTGCCAAAATACGTGAGTCTGAGTCCGGTCAACTTGCCCTCCAGGGATATATCAGGTCTTATAAGATTCAGGACTTCTCTGTTTGTTACTTCCGCCGCCCAGGGCATACGCAGCAGGTTTCACATCCTTACATGCCTATGGGGAAAACGGTGGTTTGCACTATCCTGCGTTTAGTTACTATGCCGATATCCCTACTTTTCTAGATTTTGTCCATGTTTAGTATCATGCTTTACCCCAATGCTGTCCTACGTTTTATCTCTGGCAAAGGAAGATGAAGTCTTGCCCACACCCTGTGGCCTCGTTGTCGATTTTTATTTGAATGTTGCCATTTTTTTCATAAAAAGTCAAAAGCCCCAATAGTACATGAGCCAATCTGTCCTAAAAAGGAAAGATTCTTTGCTGATCATACATGTTTATCAGGCTGGATCAATATAGATTCTATATATTTATATGTTTTCTATCAAGAAATCCAAGTTTTCTTTGAGGCCATCAACTGTTTCTTTTAAAGTTCCCCAGACAGAATATGTTTAATCTCTTAGGGTTACATTATGTGTGTGACAGTTGTCCTAATGACTATTGCTCCTATGCTCTCACACAGGAGTAATAGCTGTTCAGTGAATGGAGGCAGAGCACCCCAGGGATCTCTTCCAGCTGCCTCCATTCACTGTGAACAGGTAGTTCAAAGATGAAGGACTGCCTGTTTACACTGAGCGAGAAGTTGCTCACTAGTACTTTTTTTCAGTGAACTGAAACAAAGAGACTAGCATCTAATAAGCAATTTAATTTCTCGCTCAGTGCCCTGTTGGGTCCTATGTTTGCATGTGACAACTATTGCTTAAAATTACCCGTTTTATCAATTTTTCATCTGATAGTTGGCCTGTGTAATAATACACTTACTGTGGAACCCTCGACGCTGGAGTTTAAACCATTTTCAATTGTTCTTCATTTATGAAGGAAGATTAAAATAATAACCCTAATTTGGTCTTGAGAAAAGACAGAGAGGCCTGAAAAATGTATAGAGGTGCAGATGTAGCAAACTTTAACATGACACATAATGTGTTTAAAACAAAGTAGCAATTCCTTGTCCCGTTGAAAAAGACTTAGTCTTCAGAGGTTAAAAGTCTTCTTAACTGTAAGAGCTGTAAAGATATGACAGGTACTGGTGCATCTTGTCTCCACCGGAACTATGGGTGGAGACATGGAAACGCCCACAGCTGCCGATTGGCTACCTTCATGACCAGTGCCAGAAGACAGCAGTGGGGAGGTGGACACGCTGCAGATGACAGCGCCTGAGACCACAGGGGGATGGAGCTGTAAGATTAATATGCATCACAGCAGCAGCCAAAGACTGCATGGAGCCTTAAGCGGTGGAGGGGGAAATGTGACAGCAGTGCAGCCGAAGACAGTGGCGCGCAATCAGCAGCGTGGTTGGGAGTGCGCCTGGGGACAATAGTGACAGTGGGGTTGAGAGTGCCACGATGCCGGGACCAGTCACAGTGTGACTGGTGCCGGGACCAGTCACAGCATGACCGCCAGCGCTGACACATATTACAGAGACTGTGACGTCAGGGTCCACACGTCACATGGGACAGACAGCGGGGTCGGAAGGAGAGGTGGGAACGGAACACAACACCGACACTGGCTGGCCTTATAGAGAGGGGAGCCCAGCTGGGAAAGTTGCAGCGTCCTCGGCAGGGGAGATGGGAGTTGAATAGCACATTGACAGCAGAAGACAGGTTCCAGAGAGGACAGCGGGTACTCTGCCAATCAGCACCTGTGGGCGTCACATAACTGTCCCCTGCATCTCAACCCGGCTACAGCCATGTCTCCACCCATACTTCTGGTGGAGACAAGATGCACCAGTATTGATGTGACAGTCACCTGAGGAGCTCAGTATTATAAAAACAGTTTACGATTCTCTGATTTTACATCTAATTACATTTTTGTTGAATGTATGCGCCTTCTGTTTAGAAGTCTGTCTACAGCGTCTGCCTTTAGAAGCCAAGAAAAATCAACAATCAAAATAGTACAAATGATAAAATTTCCCTTCTTCACAGCTTACCAAGTCAAGATCAAATTCTCTGATTGACTCAACTGGATCAGAACCAAACAGGTTGGTGTAAAAGAGTATACAAAGTCCAATAAGAGAAGGCTACGTTATTACAGGTTGATGGTGATTTCACATAGGACTGATAAAGGTGTTTCTGATGCCAAAACGTTGACAATAAAGTCAAGTTTAGAAGATGAATATGTAGATCTATGCCTTTTCTAGGTTATTCATGATGATTGAATACATATCATCTAGTAAATCTCTATGATGATAGTGTTTTTGATGCTTTTATGGGACAATTCATAAAGTGACTGTCTCACTACTTGGCTGTAGAAGAGCTGTCAGGAAATTAAGAGACAGTTTCAGAGTAAAAGCTGATGGAATTCCCCATGTTTCTAATCTCTGATACAAAATCAATGAACCATTGACGAAAGCATAGTAAAAGTAAAACTTGTTCATGTCATTCTGGCAGTTAAACCTGAAAATGAATTTTCTACAACGTTTCTGGTGCTTCTCAATTCATCAGAATAGACTGTGGGGGAAATTTATTAAGACTGGCATTTTGAATGCCATCTTAATAGGATTTCCCCTGCTGCAGGATATGCCAAATACACTAAGAGGCGTACAACTCATATATTAGGTGTGAGATTGGCACCCATGTGTGTCTGCACTGAAATGTATGCCAGGTCTGACCAGGCATACATTTCTTGTATAATTTATGTCAGTGAATGGCATACATTATGCATAAATGTGCTAATCCCGCATGGGTACGCCCATTCTTGACATGAAACCTCCTTTTTTTAAAAACGGAAGTGTCTAAGACCATGCACAAAAGTCACAAATATTTGTGAAAATCTCCACTTGTGCAAAGATTTGAAACTTTTTTACCCCCAAAATTGCCATAACAACTTTTATGAACCTCCCGCTATGTTACTGCTTTGGTGTCAACATCTGAAGCTGGTGGTGATTGTGCAGAGGCATATATAAAGCATAAGCTGTTACTGGTCCAGGCATCCAATCTAAATTTCCCAACTTTGTAGCCCTCCCTAATCAAAACATTCTCTTGAAGGGGAAAAGTACAATATGGTCCCCAAATATGTTGATTGTGGATAGGAAGAGTCTTGGAAAGCATCATAGCGATAGCTTGAGCTGAGATTAATATTTTACAGACCCCATAGCAGCTGCATGCACAACATTTTTGGTATGCACATCCTTGAGATTGTATAATAGTATGGAGGTACTGCTATTAAATGGCCAATCCCTAAACCACACAGGCTTCCTAAACATAGTTGCCATCAGGGTTAAAACTGTAATGAGTACCCTCTAAGTGCAGTCCTAGAAAGATCACTTCAGATGTTTATGTTGCTACAATGATTTCAAGTTCCAGATATAAACTTCACAGACCATCCTTGGGATGTAGTAAAACAAGTTGTATTGAGTGAGGCTGTGCAACCATGTAGTTTGAACAAGTAGTGCAATGGCAAAGTGACAACAGGGAGTGATGCATTGAGGTCAGGATAGTGAATATAGTGATCCCTCAAGGTACGGGGTCTTCAGGTCCAATATTTTCCACATATGATGGTCTTTCCCAGGCAATTTAACTTGAAACCAGATCCAACACAGAATGTCACAGTCAGCCCGAATTTGGAGCCGGTGCACTTTAGTGGGAGATCTAGTCAATCCCCATGGGCATTTCACTGGTATAACACCTGTGTAGATAAAGTGTTTGCACTGATTGGCTGTCTAGTAGAGTCTCTCTATAGTACAGTATAGGCCCATTTAGACACAACGGTTATCGCTCAAAATTCGCTCAAAGGCAATCTTTTGAGCGATAATCATTGTGTGCATTTACACGGCAAGATGATCGTTTAAAATTCGTTCAAATAGAAGTTTGAGTGACAGTTTTGAGCGTTCACTTTCCATAAGCTCTTAACTAGCTAATTAGCTACTCAAGAGCTTATTAGAGTGTAAATAAAGGCAGTCCGTGTATCATTCAATGTGAGTTGCGCCCAAACTCCTTGGGCGCAATTTGCACAAACTAAAAGTGTGTTAGTAGCTTGAGGCCGCCTGAACACGGCCAGATTTGCATTGCGGAATCCAGGGCCGGCATCCACGCCTTCCGCATCCCGCAGCAAATACCTGCCATTTCCATGCTATGCAAAAGTGCTTTTTCCTGCCCACCAGTGGAAATCAATTGTGATTTTCTGCTCACGGGGGGAAAACCACAGCATGTTCTATTTTAGTGCGGGCTATGCATGGACAGCTTCGAATTGTAGTCAATGGAAGCCATCCGTCCAGCGGTCTTTCTGCAATGGGCATTGCAGAAGAGTTGTGGGATCCGCATCATCGCCTAGCGACAGCGCAGGAGAATCTGTACTGCGCATGTGCGCAGGCCTGAACATCCGCAGTACAGAAGGCCGTCTGCACTGACAGGTATGTGGGTCACTTGCCGAGCATAGGAGTGGATTCCGCTGTGGAATCCTGCAGCCGGAATCCAATCCGTTCGTGTGCAGTCGGCCTAAAAGAAGCGAAATAAGCTTGCAGATATGATACATTTTAGAACTGACGTTACAGCGAGCTTTTAACGCTACTTAGGCTTTTTCATCAGACATATAATACAATTTGAGAAGCAGTGAATATAATAATCTTTATCTGTATAGCGCTAACTTATTCCACAGCGCTTACATAGACAGGGGGAATACAGAAAGACAAAAACAAACACAAAAATTACAGAACCACGGTTACATAGTAATCAGTTGATGGAGACAGTAGGGGGGAGGGTCCTGCTCCAACGAACTTACATACTACAGCTAATGGCGTGATACAGAAGGTAAAGGGGCTGGAGATGTGCACGGTATGAAGAGGTATACACACACAAAGTAAAAGACATGGATGCATTAGGATGCATTTTATGAGTTGTAGCACAGATTCAGAAGCAATTTCGTTAATCTCAAGGTACACTTGGCAAGTGGTTAGTCCATCTTTCCATCTTTGTGAGGGATGTTGGAATATAAGGATTTCACATCCATTGTGGCTAGGACGGCGCCATTGGGATGGGGACCTATGGATTTGTTCAGTAGGTTTCCTGTGGTTTAAGGACACCCTCTACCCATCCTGAGATTCCATCAGTGAGGGTCCCCTTCGCAGTGGTCCCATCCGAGCATCCATGGATGTAGAATTCATTTGTTTTTGTTAGCTATTAAAAGGTATCATTTCTACAAGATTATTTTGTTTCTCTTACTGAAATCAATAACCATTTGTTCTACTGGTTAACATGATACTAAATGTTTTTCTTTTTAGATGAGGAACAACACTATCTGGCAATATATGACTCATCCTGCATATTACCCTCTGCAGGCTGTAGATCTGATTCTTAGTTCTTTCAGAAGTGGTGAATAGAGCCAGCTGCTGTGCTGTGTTCTATAGATTGTGCAGAGAACAAAGATTCTGCTCTCTAAACCAACACAAAGAGTCATGTCATGTAGGACATTGTACAGCAGTGCTGAGTAGTGAAGATTAGTGGTTTACTGCTATTTATTCACATCTTCACTACTCAGCACTGCTGTACAATGTCCTACATGACATGACTCTTTGTGTTGTCTCACAGACATGCTGTTAAAGCTGATGATTAGTGGTTTACTGCTATTTATTCACATCATCAGCTTTAACAGCATGTCTGTGAGACAACACAAAGAGTCATGTCATGTAGGACATTGTACAGCAGTGCTGAGTAGTGAAGATGTGAATAAATAGCAGTAAACCACTAATCATCAGCTTTAACAGCATGTCTGTGAGAATCTCTGCTTCTCTACTCCTCCTCCACATCCCTTCTCCCCCCTCTGCTTCTCATATACTTCAATGGCCAGGATGACTCATTTCCTTCCTCCACTCTTTGTCTGCCATCCTAACAGCAAGTTAGGAGGAAGGGAGACCTACTAGTGGACAACATTTTGGAGGGATTTTTCAGCAAAAAAAACATCATCCTAGATTTAAAAAAAAGTAAATGTCAGTTTTGCTAGTTATCAGATTAGCTATCATGTAAGTACAAGTTTAAAAAGTTATCGACAATTTAGGCATATGATGTATTTTGTGTTTCAGGAGAATAGTGGTTATTATAAAGCAGGACGCTGAACCATTTGGGTTTGAAATTCAGGTAAATCTTTGTACATGTAATCTACATACACATTAGTAGAACATAAGTATAAGGGTTGTAGTATTTTACAGTATGTATAGACATACTATAAGAACTGCAGTAGCTATGTAAATAGCCAATTTCTGTGCTTGGTGTAACTTCTGCCAATGGTGACGTTGTGTTCCCAGCTTTTAGTGATGTTTTCCAAGTCTGAAAAACGTTTATCATTGGGAAAATAATGGGTTCAAAGAAACAAAAACCCTATATTGACTTTTATGATGGTCCTTTTAGTGCAGTGGACTGCTCTGGTCACCATCAGTAAAATTCCAGGACAGGTTACAGTGGTCAATTGCCATTAAAAAAAACCCACGTGATTGCTCAGTCAATCACTGGCCTCAGCGGTCACATGCCATTCATACATGGATACTCTCTGAGGCATGGGTGGAACTATAGGACAGTAATGGGCAACCTTTTGAGCTCGGTATGTCAAAATTTGCCAAATAAACAAGCATAACTCAGGTGGTGTGTCACTTCAAGAAAAAAACATAAATTTGCGATATTTATAGTTTAAATAACAAAAATGTATAATTGTAATATATTACTGCATTTAATAAACCCAAAACACCCATAGCACAGGCCCTCGCCTTTCCCAGCCTCCCTCTTACTTATCTCAGCTATGATAAGCTCCCAGAAGTGACGCGGCCCCCCACAGCGGCCCCCAGCAGTGACGCGGCCCCCCATAGAAGCCCCCATCAGTGACAGCGGCCCCCATCAGTGACAGCGGCCCCCATCAGTGACAGCAGCCCCCAGCAGTGACAGCGGACCCACAGTGGCCCACCAGCAGTGACAATGGGGCCCCCCAGCAGTGACATTGGGCCCCCCAGCAGTGATAGTGGGCCCCCCAGCAGTGATAGTGGGCCCCCCAGCAGTGACAGTGCCCCCACACCGACCCCCAGCAGTGACAGTCTCCCCCACAGCGGCCCCAGCAGTGAGTGCCCCCCAAGACCCACATACTCACCCCTCCACCTCGTGGAAGCTCTGCTCCACTACCGCCCGGTGCGCCACTAGCAGTGATGATCTCCGGCACACACTGTGAAGTCAGTGTGCTGCCGGACGCCTCCTCCCCCGGACGCTCTCGCGGAACCAAGTAGTAGGAGACGTCAGGGGGGGGGGGGAGGAGGGGGGGGGGAGGAGGAGGATCCCGGCTGCACAATGATGTCACGGTGTGCGCCGGGATCAGCGCTGCTTAGTGAATACCGGCAGGGGAGCTGTGCCCTCTGCCGGTATTTACCACTAATGGGGTGAACGTCTGACAGCGGCCGCGTGTCAGTGCTGACATGCATTATAGGATTGCCATCACGGTTATAGGGTATGCAGCTGCACCTGGGCCCAGGAGTCTTAGGGGGCCCATATGGCCTCTCTTCTCCATATAGGGAGCCCAGTACTATGTAATAAGCAATATAGTTAGGGGGCCCTGTTACAGGTTTTGCATTGGGGCCCAGAAGCTTCAAGTTACGCCTCTGCTCTGAGGCCAATGATTGGCTGAGAGGTCACATGAGCGATGAATGGCACTTGATCACTGTATTCTCTTCCAGGATTAGATTATCAGGGCCCCCCTTCCCCCTGCAGGAGGGGCAGCATCAGAAAGGCGAGTACAGGTTTTTTGTTTCTTTTGACCCGTTATCTTCCCACTGGCAATTTTTTTACACTCAGAAGACCCCTTTAACAAACATATTCAAGCTTCTGAACTGAATATAAACCATCTTATAAAGTAACTACTCTAAATATTCAGATTCAATTCCCAACTTTTTTCATTATTCAATTCCTAACGCAATATCTATTTTTCTAGACATACAAGCTACAGCATGCACATGGGATAGATATGAGGACATATGTGCACAAAGTACATGAGGGCAGCCCATCTAAGAATGCTGGATTGAAAACTGGTCAGTGAATTCTCCTTTCTCCCATGGCAATCATGTAAAACTGACCATTCACTGAAACCAAGTAGCAATAGGACTTGTGGTACCTATGTAACATTCCTAGCATGTATTACCAGCCTCCAGTAGATGCATGTGAGGAGCTTTAGTTTTTCTAAAACTGGAGAAGTAAAGATGTTGCAAACTAATGCTAATGCAATATGCTTCACATTTAGCTAGCGAGTCGGACAATGAAGTCAAATGAGACATTAAGCACCAATGTTTCACTGCAAGCTTCTTTGTAGACTATGTCAGAACATGGCAGTATAGAAGCTGGTGGTAGTCATCTTCAGCTAAATATTTTTTTCCCCTCGAAATTAACCCCTTAAGGATGCGCCGTTTTTCAGTTTTCGGTTTCTCTTCCCCACTTTCAAAGAATAATTCGTCTATCGACGTAGTTGTCTCCGGGCTTGTTTTTTGCCGGGCAAGTTGTATTCTCAATGGTGCTATTTATTGTATCATACAATGTACTTAGAAAAAGTTTCTAAGTGGAGTGAAGTGGGGAAAGAAACAAAATTTGCCAATCTTGGGGAAGGGGTCTTGTTTTTATGATGTACACACTGCAATAAAAATGACATGATAACTTAATTCAATGACTTAGTATGATTACGGCGATACCATTTATAGAGTTTTTTTTGCGGTAGTAATTAAAAAAAAATAAAACATCTTTGTTAGGGCATAAAATTATTTCTCATCTTCTGACAGCCATAGCTTTTTTTACTTTACGTTGATATACTGTGTTTCCCTGAAAATAAGACACTGTCCTATATTAATTTTTGCCCCAAAAGAGGCATAGTGTCTTGTTTTCGGCGGGTGTCCTATACTCACCTAGCTGAAGGCCTCTCGGTGCCTCCACTGGTCTCTGGTGCTGCGGCAGGCTGCCATGTCCTCCGTGCTGACAGCATTCTCTTCCTGGTAACGAACAAGGCTTTGAACACCCCGACTCCAGCAAGCGAGTATTGTGATTGGATAACGAGCTCCACTAGCTTAGCCAATGAGAGTCGGTGCTTGATGAACGAATCCCAGCCATTTGGTGATGTAATTCACTGAATGGCTGTGAATGATCGAGCACCAGCTCTGATTGGCTGAGCCAGTGGTGCTTTGTGATCCAATCACAGCATTCGCTTGCTGGAGGCGGAATATTCAAAGCCCTGTTACCAGAAAGAGAATGCAGTCAGCGTGGAGGATTACACTGCAGCCCGCCGCAGCTCTGGAGGCTGGCGCGAGGGACCCAGATGCCGCCAGCTAGGTGAGTATTGCTGTTTTTTTTAAATCTAGTGTAGCTAAGGCTAATTTTTGGGGGAGGGCTTATATTTAATCCCTCCCCCTCTGAAAATCAGGTTAGAGCACATATCGGAGCACATATGACTTGTGGATTTCTTTTTATTACATTTTTTCTTGGGTGACCATAAAAACGCAATTCTGGAGTTGTTTATTTTTTTTTACAAAAAACATTTGCCGTGAGGGATAAATAATGCATTCCCTTGATTGATCAGACTTTTAAGGGTGCACCGATACCAAATGTGCTATTTTAAAATTAAAAATATTTATTATAAATATAGGAAAAGGGTCTCTTTAGAATCTTTAATACCTTTTTTTCCCCTAATGATTAGTAAAACTTTTTTAAAGTAAGTTTAATATTTTTTTTAGTCACCATAGAGGAGTTGAACTTGTGATAGTCTCTTAACTCCTGCAGTATAATGCAATACTGTAGTATTACATTATAACGCAATCTGACAGTCTACTTAGCCATGCTGCGGGCATTTCTTGATAGGCAATCATAATCCTACAGAAGGACCTAGGCTGCCATCGCAACCGAACAGCACCTCTAGATTACATCACAGGGAAGCTATTTGGGACTCTGCAAAACCGATCGAGAGATTTAAATGCGGAGTTTAAATTTACAGAGTAACCACGATCAACATTATTGCTGATTGTGGCTGTTGTCTGCAGGTGGCAGCTGTGAGGAACAGCCGGCACCCGCATTGTATGGAGTGGGATCGGCTCCAGGTTCCCCTCCATACAGACCAGGAACTCAAATATTGATTACCTATCCATTGAATGGGTTGGCCAGGACTTTTACTATTAATAACCTATCATCAGGATAGGTCACTAGTAGGGGATCGGCAGGGTTCAACCACTTGAGATCCCAAAAGGTGAGCTGTTGGATGGGCTGCTGTCAGTAGAGAAAGCGCTGGACTCAGATGGTGTTGTCAACACTGCAGCAGCCCAGGTTGGTACCGCAGGCACAGATCTCACTGAATTCAATGCAATACCAACCCAAGCGATTGCAATACAGGCAGCATTATCTGCACTGACAGCTGGTGAACCTCCGCCGATCAACTATTGTTGACCGTTCCTGATAAGTCACCAACTGTGAAAGTCCCGGAATACCCCTTACTATACTATGTTAAAAAATATTCTCAAGAAAAACATTTTCTGGTATTTTTAGGCGACATGCTCACTAATATTAATGGAGTCAACTTAGAAGGATTCAGTCATCAGCAGACAGTGGAACTCATCCAAACTTCTGGAAACTTTCTCAGGTAAGTGATATTAAACTGATAGTGCCTGATGTGATTCTATCTATAGGATGGACATAGTAATAAAGGTGTTATTGTACTCACTGAATGATGAATCAGAACAGAAGTTCAAAATGGTGAGGAGTAGGCTAATTTCCTTCTGAAATTCAACCCAAAAATCACTGCAGGAGTTGCTGGCAGGCCATTGCTTTCAATGGGACCACGGGCAGCAGCGGCAGCCACATTGAGAGCAAGGCTCTTAACCCAAGTTTTTGTTCCTAAATCAGATCAAAAATTTTGGGCTAGAGCTTGCTCTCAAGTCAAAAAGTTTGTAAGCTGAGGCACTCAACCCAAGGTATCACTGTATTAATATTTGCTGGAGGAGCCTGGATCTCACCACTTCATCCACCATTGTAGCAAGATAAATATGCACCCTCTGACCCACGTATAATTAGCATAGCCAAATGAAGGGTCAAATGCAAAATTTGCAGTGGCACCTAACTTCTGGTCCCTGATGGAGCTGAGTAGCCCCTCTGCCACATAAGAGGTTACCAGTGCTACAAATTGACAACCTGGTGATTGTTGTCCCAAGTACAGATTACGTATTTGGTCCCAAGAGCTTCAAATTACACCTATAGCAGGGAATTGGGAGAAACGAACCCCAGTCTCTACCTTAAATTGTCACCTAAACTAAGGCTCTTTTTACACAGAGCAATAAATCTTTCACACGAGTAGACAAGTGAACAATGACAGCGTTTGCTTGTTTGAACAGTTTCTATAGGCAGATAAATCATTTAGATTTGGTTAGTTCACTTGTTTAGTCATTCACTGTACAATGAGCAAATAATGATTTTTGTATAGGGCCATTGACACGCAAAGATAATCTTTCAAATGATTGAAAGTTTAAGTGATCTTTTTGCATAAAGTGTTAATGACCACTAATTGCCATTAACACTTTATCATCTTAATTTGCATGTAAAAGGACCTCCAGGAGCTGTTTGCAGAGCCCAGCATATGATTAATCACACGCCCAGCTGTGCACATGGCTGCATTGTTCTCCATGGAGAACAAAAAATGATTTTTTGAACAATTGATGTGTGTAAAACAGCCCTTAGAAATGAATGACAAAGTAATGAAGAGATAATCTTGCCCTCATTGTTTGTCATTCCCTAGGACTTTTTGCATGTTCCCTACAGAGGACATAATCTACTACTAAACTGAGGAGGGGGGCTAGATGAGGGCTGCCTCTTCTCTAATCCCACCCCCTAAGTCTTAGTGCTCTACTGTAGATAGGGAAGATGGGAGAGGCTCCTGCCGCAGCCATTTGTCTTAGAACACTATTTCAATGCATGGAATAGTCACAGAATTTTTTTTGTACATGTGAGCATACATTTACTCTTTCTATGTCATATTCCCCTTTTATACAAAGTACACCCATACCCTAGATCCCACTCCCTCGCAAGATCTCCCTTTTGTATATCTATGGCGTGTCGTCTTGAAAACACTGAAGAGTAGACCATGTTTAAAATTGTGTTTCCTTATCCCCCTGCCTTTGGATAAAAAAAAGTTTTGTTTTCTCACACTTGCATTGTATTTACAGGATGTTATATACAAGCAATTGTATTAAAAAGGACTTACAAACAAAATTGGGTTTTGGAGTTTCCAACAAGATTAAATAGGTTTTATCACTGCCCCAAAATATTTTCAAGCAGCTGCGCCAGATCTAACCCCCCCCCCACCCCCCCCCAAAAAAAACAGGCTGTCGATTCCTCGCTATGCAGCTGAACTTCCGGCTGTATGGCCAGGCAGAAGTCAGGTGAGCATTGCAGCCAATCAGAGGCCCTAGCATTAACGTCCAAACTCCTGGCATCCGTGCTCACATCCTGATGCCAGGAGTTTGGGATGATGATGCCGCGGCCTCTGATCGGCTGCAATTCTGGCTTGACTTCTGTCTGGCAATACACCCAGAAGCCGAGGCCATGGGAGCTGAGCAGCTGCATATTGCTAAAAGATGTTGGTTATAAGGGAAATTGTAGTGCCTGTTGTGCTTGCTCATGAGGTCACTCACTTGCAGTATTTCTTTTCTTACAGAATTGAGACAGAATATAGCACAAGAATTAGACAAGCAGAACTTCAAGCTAAACTGCTCATTTTAAAGGTATGTGGCAGTATCTATCGTACATAAAACACAAATGCACTTGGTAAAAGTAGTAACAAAGCATAAGTTATATTGCAACACTTTTAGAAGTTTCCAAGAAGATCTGTTGCGATGTTTTATAGAGGTTGCAGGATTCAAAGCTTAACTTCTGGTATTCTTAAAGGGGTTGTCCAAGCTATGGAAGGGCAGACTAGGGGGTCCTTCATAGTGTAAAATAACAAAACAGCTGATACTTGCCTCTCCCTGTTCATCCTCCACTGCCTGCTTCGGTCTCCCTGCTGACATCAGAAGACCACCACAACACCAGATACACTGTCTCACCTGGGCTCGTGAGGTTGCTAACTGGACCGTAGAGGAATGACAACATGTGGTGTGGTCCGATGAATCACCTACTAGTTATTTCAAGCTGATGGTAGGGTTCATGCGTGGTGCAGACTCCATGAAGCCATGAACCCCAGCTGTCAACAAGGCACTACTCAGGCTGGTGGTGGTTCTATACTGGTGTGGGTTGCGTTCTCATGACATGGTTTGGGTCCATTGGTCCACCTAAACATATCATTGACCGGTGTCCACTACATTTCACTGCTTGGTGACCATTTGTATCCCCTGATGGATTTCATGTACCCCATAATGATGTGATATTCCGGCAGGATAATGCACAATGCCATTGGCTCCATGTTTCCTAGAATTGGTTTGAGAAGCATTCTGGAGACTTCCTACAAATGGTGTGGCCTGCGCATTCAACTGGCATGAGCCCAATTGAGCATTTATGGAATGTGGTGGAAAGGTCCATTCACCACTGATATCCGGCACCTACATTTGCCATAGAGCTGTGGGTGGTTATCCAGATGGCATGGCTCAATATCCCTCCAAATGTCGTCCATCCACTTGTGCAATCAATGCCATGCCAAGTTGCTGCACTTTGCTGGCCTAGAAGGGTTCCTACATATTAGTTCCTGTCCTATGACTTTTGGCACATCAGCGTATAATGTTCTAATACAGGAATTACACATATATAACAATGGAATTTATATAGCAGTTCTGAAACAGACAGATCAAAAACAGCTGACTTGCACCCCAGTTGCATGTAGATAACTTTTCTTAGTAGCATTGTATGCCAGTATTCCTAAAGGGAAACATTGTATCTAGACATATCTCTGTGTATTATGGCTTGCAGATCATTTTGAGACTGTGAGCAAAAAAAAAGTCAGTAATCTGCACATTGGCCAACAACTGCCTTCCATAGTGCACCAGACTGTGGTGAAGCCTATCGCTTGTATTTTGCAAAAACTGTCTCCAGTTTTGCTTAGTGAGGTACTTTCCATGCACGACTGCAGATTGCTGGTTTCCTGTGCTGCAGCCTCAGTCGTTAGATCCGCTCTTCATCGTCCTTCGAAGCTTTGTTTGTGTATCTTTATATTTCTTGAACCTTCTGAATCTAAGGGCTCATTCACACGGGCCTATGTGTACTTCAGTTTGTGAAATGTGCAGCGTTTTTTAAGTACATATATGGATATTTGATACTTCTGCATCTTTTTTGCACATGTATCCACTGCATTAAAAAAAAAAAAGTCCAATTAATGTCACTATTTTTTAAACCACTGTCTCCTAAAAAGGCAGTAAATAGGTATGCAACTGTGTATTTGCTGCATTTTTATGTGATCCCATAGACTTCAATGGGGATTTTGGTCCCTAAACATGGAACAAAGTAGGACATGAATAACCTAATGCAAATCAATTGGGTTTATATTGCTTCTGTAAAAAAATTCATGCGTAATATGGACTGAAAATACGAGTGCGCAAATAAGCCCTAAGAGGTATCATTTCTTAATATTTACAGGGAGATTTTCGATCAAAATGGAAGGAATTACAAAGTATGTTAAAAAAAGAACATCAGCTGCTTCATGGTAAATATTGTCTTATTCTTACTTTTATTTTTTTTCTTTTAGTTTTGCTGTTTTTTTTTTCTATTTTGTTACATATATTTCTTTGCTTTTTTAATGTTGTTTTGAATCAGCATAAACAAGTCTGGAACTCAAAATAATTAGATTTTTAACACTTTTCCGGTTATTTGTGCAAAACATCAATTTTCTAGTTGCTTCCTCCCAGACTGTGTCCATTATTAAAATGAAAGGAAACTGTGAAACAACACGCCTGGTTGTTCGCAACTAGGCTATACATAGTATGCCCTGTGGGTGTTCCTGCTTCCATGTAGCAGCGCCTTACCCTTGTGAACAAAGCCTAGTAGACACAGATGTCACTATAGTAGTAACCAGGGCCACCATCTAGGCCAGGGACAGTTTTATAAATAATGGGGCTCGGGGCAGCAAGTAAATTAGGGTCCACAATTGCAATTTTTAGACAGTTCTTCTCATAATTTAAAATATACATAAAAAACAGATACATGTACATTTTACCTCAAAGTGTACTACCAAAATGCTATATAATGCTAAGTAATATGTCTATTCAGTATCTAAATAATACTACCATATAATGGCTTCATAAGAAATCCGTACAGTGTCAGATTAATAACACTACTCAATACCTGAATAGTGAAGGGGTTGTTGGCAAAGTTCTTGGTGGTCAAAGACAATTAGGTGGTTAATGGTGAAGTATCTTGTGGTCAAATGCAGTGAATCTTCTCATGCTTCACTCTCAGATACCTTGTGGGGGGCCAGCTTTTCGGGTCTCCTTGAAAGTAAAGGGCCTGGGCAGTTGCTAAATTAGGGCAATATGGATGGTACTGCTGTCAGGGATCTAGGAAAAATGCACTTGTGGGCTTTCACTCACCTGACAACCAATTTGCATGTATCTGTCATTGCATAAGAGCTATGAAGTGCTCTAATAGGTAACTATTAGAAAACCTGGTTCCTAGTATGGTGCCTTTTATTCATTACACAAAAGTGTAATTATATAGGCCTCAATGATTGTATTCTGTTGCTTCGCTGTTTCCAATCCTCTTTCCTATAGGGGGCATGTAGCAAGCCTACCATTCTGCCAGTAGTTTACTACCCTGTTCTTCCTTTCCCTCACTTGCCATGCTGCATTGCTTAGTCTCTAGTCCAATCAGAATGGAGGTAATATCTGAATGCCCACCCCTCTTCTTTCCCAGGATGATTGTAGGAGATGGGCATTCAAAGTCATTCTGGCCAAATGGTTAGTAATCCCAAAATAATGTACACACAACTGCTGTAACAGCAAGAGAGACAGAGATTGAGGAGATTGTCAGATACTCTGTCTGCAGATCTGCCAGCCTGTGAGTGCAGGGAGCAGTCTGTGCAGAAAGCACCTAGCCCACAGCTAAGCAAATGTCTTAGCTCCCCTGTTGCTACGGAAGCTCAGTACCTAACCACAGACAGTGGACTGCAGAGGAGTTGGATGGGAGACCCTTAGCGGAAGCCACTTACAGTGGTAAAACAAAAACATTCTAAGTACATTACAAGATTGATGGCACACATGGGCTACTGGATGAGCATAAGTTGTCTGAAAAGTTAGTGCCCCTTAAGGAGACTGCATAAAGATTATATGTTTTTCATTTGTTTCAAACATAGTGGGTCAAAATACCAAAAAAATGCACAATAGTTTTACGCAAGCGCTCGCTCTCCATCTGCACACAATAGGGCACAAGATGAAGATGGTCTAGATATTTTTGATGGTGATCCTGAGAGTTAGACACATAAGAAGATAGAAAACAACAAAGTATAGTGTATTTCTATAGGTTCATGCAGGTTCTGATAGTGAATCTATCAAGATACATACTTTTTGTGTAGTGGTTCTGAATTGTTGCTCTGTGAATCCATCAGCAGAACTGTAAAATCATGTGACACGTTCCTCTTCAGGTATAATGAGACATTACAAGTCACATATAGAAAGCTATAGACATACATTGATTTCAATGGCGGCCTGCTACCTTCTTTCTGTTTGCTCACTGAAATCTCTTGGGTAATATTTTCTTTCTGTCTCCAGGGACTATTAGTGAGAGCAAAATGCGGGAAGAACTGGACTCCATTCATTCCAAGATCTTCGGGAATCCTTCACCTGGTTCCTTCTTAAATAAACATAGACTTTCAAGCTCAAGCAGTAGTAAAAGCCAATTGAGCTCTTTTATTCTAAATAGTGAAGATGGACTTGAATCAATGTCCGAGCTTGATGAAGACTCTGGAACAGAAGCTTGTTTTAGTCGTCAGTCTAGTACAGAAGAAGACTTTATGTATAAGTTCAATGGACTTTCTTCACTGAGGTCTTCACTATCTCGTCATCGAAGCATTAGTATGACAAGCAGTGAAAGTGAACCAATGTCACCAAACTGGGACTCCATAAGTCTAACAAATTTTTTTGGGACATTGCCACGTAAAGGTAGAAGAGGAAGTGTCCGAAAGAACTTCCTGAAATTTATTCCTGGTTTGCACAGATCAGTAGAAGAAGAAGAATCCCAACTGTAAATGTAGCTACACATAGATATCATCAGCATTACAACAAGATGTTACAAAATGTGCTGTACATATATATGTATAGTACCTTGGGGAAACATGATGTGCATGGTTTAACTTTTCCTTCTGGAGAGGACTCTGGCTTTGGCTTATATTCCCAGTCATTGTTACAAGGCGTGTTAAAAGGTGTGATATTGACTTGGAGGAATGCTGTCTTCTAAAAGGTGGCGCTGTAGAAGCATTTTACATCTTTCCATTTGCATACATTTCCTAGAGGAGCTTGCATGGCCTTATAAGTGTCCACACTAGGTGCTTCCCCTAAGGATAAAGCTTACTTACCTTTTCTGACCAGAGACCTGATGTGAGAGTCATGGACTACTAATGTAAAAGTGGAAGGAACTCTCAGAAAGCACTCAGGGAATTGACCACAGTAAGGTTATACTGACTTTGTAACATGTTTAATCTGAAATGACTTACTTGAGTGATCTCCCACTGAGACACAATTTGACATATATGTGACTGACTTAACGAGGACTCCTGGATTTTGTAAACTTGAGTATTGCCATCTCCTTGCTGCTTCTTGGCCCTTAGCTCAGTTTGACCCGGAGATAAAAACTTGAATCATCTGAAACAAAGTGTTAACTAGGGATGTGATTCCCATTTCGAAAGCTGCAGCTCTGAGGCATTGCTCCCCTAGCAAGCAGCCCATCTCAGTTGGCTTAACACTGTGTGAACAGAGAATAAGGGGAAGCAGTTGGGAAAAGTCATGCCATCTAATTTCCCAGTTATTAATCAGATTTGCACCAAAATATTTTTTTCTTGTTCATCAGCTTATTAAATGCAAAGTTAAGCGACTTTGTAAATAGTCTTCACTCTCAATTGTTTTCTTGTTGTAGAGTCTGTGTAACTCTTTCACATAACTGGTTGTCTTGCTGCTTCTTACGTAGAGCTGATGGGACACATTTCCTGGCTGTATCTGCTCTCTTCTCTCAGCAGCGTGTTTGGGCACATTTCTGTGCACACAAAATCTGCTTGCGCTAAACACAGCGAATAGAATCCATTGATTTTAATGGGTTCATTCTCATAAGCGCATTTTGTGCACAAAAAAAAGAACCTGCTCTGTTTTGCGCAGCAATGGGCCCATAGAAGTCTATGGGAGGTGTGGAAATACGCAAGGGCAAGGGTGAAAAACTGAGCAAAATGCAGGAAAAGAAGACACCTGGACCTCATCAGGCTTTAATAGACAATCAATTCCACAGAAAGGGGGTGAACTGGCCCTGCACGTGTAAATATTACAGTACTATGCGCTACCATGCATGCAATAGGTTGATTACGCGGCCCTTTAAACTTTGTTCATGCGCAAATATACTGTGCTGCCACCAGCATATTGCGCATACGCACGTGTGACACCGCCTTTCAGAAAGCAGGGAGCAGAAGGTTGTACTCAGCAGATTAGAGGGTAGCAAGTGAAGAATGCAGAGGAGGAGAGAAAGGGAATCATACAGACTATCAGTGTAGGGAGAGAGGAGAGAATTCACTGGCGCTCTGCAGGTAGAGGAAAGGAAAAGCCTCAGGGCTTTAACAGATGGGTGTGATTTAGTACCCTTATGTAACCGTGAAAATCTTGCCCGCATAACGGGACGATACAAAACCATTGATTTTAATGGTTCCGTTTTCACTATCAGGATTCTCACGCGTTACAACTATGTACAAAAAAGAAAGGGCATTTCTTATCTTTTTGTTTAAAAAAAAAATGGCGCAGTTTTGATAGTCCAAAAAAAATTAAGGACACAGTTTATGCGCTCCATAGCAGGGAGCGTATTAGTGCATGCTCCATGTGTTTTTGCCCTCAGCATCACCTTCGGTCAGCGTAAGAGAGAATAGATACCTCGTGGTCTATAGAAGGGTAGAGCAGTCCAGGAATGAAGCTATGCTAATACATGAGAGCCAGTGAAGGCAGCAACATCCTGGATACACAGACATTACATCTACTATGCATTACTGGGAGCGACATGAGAAAAATCGGAAACTAGAAACAGACTGCAAACTGCATATCAGGGGATTTGAAAATGAATGAAAATTGCAGCCTGAAACCTCGTGCAACTTTTTAAACTGTAGGTAACAACTAGTGTATGGAAAAATATTTTTTTCCCCTACGAGTTATCCTATCTCCTATTATTTTTTCATCCGTTGCATTTTTACAAATAATGGCTGCCACCCACAAAAAATGTTTTATCCAAACCGCGTATCTTGCAGATTCAACTATGTATCTGGCTTTTTGCTTGGTGAATCCAAAATGGTAAGTCTATAGTGGGCGGCTGCGGTAAGTGGATCATGTTGTACAGCACTAAAACTGTCTTAAGGCTGCTCCAACACGAGCGATTTTGTCACATCGCGACAGTGCGACAAATTGCATGTATGTAAAGCCCATGCTTTGATATGGGTTATTTCACGCGAGCGATGTTTTGTAGCCTGCAAAATTGCGAAGCTTCAAAATTGCGGCATGCTCTATACAGCCATGATTTGTGATTTTTTTTTGTAGCTCATGTTTCCCTATGGAGCCTTCCTTTGTGTTGTATTGCATCGCATCACACGAAAACGAGGTTTCGTGCGTTGTGATGCAACTTTTACAGTAATGGGCTTTTACAGGAAATCCTACCGTAAAAGCCCTAAAATAAGCTCTAGCTGCACATCTCCCAAAAGCTCCCTGCACTTCATTAAAGTTCTCTGGCATAGCTTCCTGGTCAGGCTTTTTAAAAACCCCAACTCCAGGAAGTGCTGCCTCTGATTGGTTCTCGAGTGCCGCGGCTTAGCCAATCAGAGCCAGCGCTTGATGAACCAATCACAGCCATTCAATGAATGGCTGTGATTGGTTCATCGAGTGCTGCCTCTGACTGAGCGCCAATCAGAGGCAGAGGTTCCTGGAGGCAGGGTTTTTCAAAAGCCTGACCAAAAAGCTATACCGGAGAACTTCAATCAAGTGCTGGGGAGCTTCAGGAGATGTACGCTGAAGTCGTACAGCACCTCTTAGGTGATGTATGCCTTTTTTTTCAGGCTGCTAGGGCTTATTTTCAGGGTAGGGCTTATATTTCAAGCCCACTCTGAAAATTGTTGTGCGACTTTGTAACAACACAAAATTGTGATATTGCCCCAAGAAAACACAGCAATATCGCACAGAACGCAGATGCAATATCGCTGCGATTTTCTTGCATTCATATCATTGTCGCCGTGTGGAAACGCCCTAAAGTCTACAGACACCTTGACAATTATTTTTTTTATACTTCTTTTGCTTCCTCTATTCAAAGTCAAACAACTTTCCAATTAGTCCCGAACAAAAATTTCCTACCATTTTGTTGTAGAGTTTGCCCATATAGTTAGCGGTGTTGCTGAATGTAACATGGATATGACTGCACACTGCTTCTATCCACTCTCTCTGCTCTTCCTCCCTCTTTTCTATGTCCTGTGTGTTACACAGATAAAATACACAGTACGCAGCAAGTAAGGTTGAAAACACACTGCCGTGGGCGCAACTACTTGGCAGTACAGAGCGTAGCTGCACCTGAACAAGGGAGATTTCTTCTTCCTCATCAGCAGTTCAAGTTCTGCGCCAAAGCACAGGAGTGAATCCGGCACTGAGCAGGGGGTTGGACCAGATGACCCTGGAGGTCCCTTCCAACTCTACCATTCTATGATTCTATGAAAAAGAACCAAAAACACAAAAGAAAAAGAAGGGAAAGAGGGGAACACACCAAAAAATGGCGAGATCTCCCTCTGTAGTTGGTTATCCCCAACAGGTATACAAAAATGGGCTCTAATGGATATTTGAGCGCAATTTGTGCAATACAAACCACGATCCTTAAATGATTAAATTGTGTGTTACAGTCACAAGGCCCTTGGCATTGCAATGATTGATCATGGAGGTGAGAGCTCACTGTTTATTGGTAACCGCCACTGTGCGAATGCAACCTCATAGATGATAAAACACCAGATGCCCGGATCACAAGGTTGTGTGAAATGTCCTAATGTTTAACATTTGCTAGTATAGTTCTTAATAAACCAATGTCAATAGACATAACACGCATTTGTTGTGGTACCCATCTCGTGACGTAATGAGCGATAAACTCTATAAATGATAAACATCTATTAATTAACCCAACTTTTTTTTTTTTATAACCACTGTTATTTGACCTTACGCGCATTTCTACCAAATTAATGGTATCATCAAGGGTCCTATATTGGAAAGTACCAGTTTCTTTTATTGGTACCTCGTATCCTACTAGGAGTGGTAGTTCATTGACAGTAATGTTGATGTAACATTTATACCAGGCTTCCAAAATGCCTGCGTAGACCTCAAATATGATATAATCGAGGGAACAGGGGATCACCCTGCACCTCCAAATATATGAGGGGTATTCAATGGTGCCAAGATCTGGTGCAGAACTACAAGGGTTAAGGCCCATTTACATGTGATTATCGCTCGAAATTCATTCAGTGACATGAGCAATAATCGTTGTGTGTAAACGCTGCCATTGTTTACTCTTCAGCTGAATGATTTTAAGGCGAGTTTAAAATCCATTGTTCAGCCAGAAACAGATAACAGGGACCACACACTGTTCTGCACAGGAGTCGGAGATTACTTTGTATTCTGCAGACAGCCCATGTGAGAACAACGGAGCTGTGTGCAGAGCTTAGACCACATGCTGTGTTATGCAAACAGCTTCTGGAGGCACTTTTACACACAAATGAAGCTGATAAAGTGTTAGACACTAGTGTCCATTCACACTTTATGAAAGTTTGAAAGATTATCGGAGTGTAAATGGACCTTAAGACCTAAAAGTTCCAGGGTCATTAATTACCTCAATAGACACCTTATGCTGCACTTACTATCTGACTGCTAGAAGTAACAAAGGATCTGATTGCCATGAGCCAGATGTAGCTGTTTTTAGCCTGGTGTGGCTCAATGACCGCTAGCCTAGCTACTCTGGCTAACTAGTAGAAATCTGGCAACCTGCCCCCGCTTTGCTAAGCCTGAGTTTAGACCACAGAGTCAGTTCTGAAAAGAACTACCAAGGTGTGGAGTTGTGGAGGAACCACCTAACATGGCCACTCATTAAAATGTCATCAAGAGACTGCTGAACAGGCTTACCTATTTATTCCATATGCTCTACCCCTTCAGGTCCTGGAAAAACCAATAGAGACATAGATGCACACATGTAGGTTAATAACGAAAGTTCATGCAAGACCCCAACCAGATAGTAGGTCTGTGCAAATCACAAACTTCAGAAACTGAGATGAAGTTAGCTCAGTCAGTAAGAGCACAGTACTGGCAGCAGCAAGGTTGTGGGTTTGATCCCCACAGGAGCCAGTTACTTGGACTACTGTGTTAATGAGGGGTCCCCAAGTTCTGAACTCCATGGTCATTTTAGACCATTGCTATGCATTGATCCTTTTTTATGTGCCAAACACCTATATCAGAACCTAAGATATAGTTAGCTCAGTTGATAAGAGCATGATGCCAACAGTGGCAAGGCTGTGGGTTTGATCCCCCCACAAGCCAGTTACTTGGATTACTGCAATAAGCAGGAGGCATGATCCCCTGATCATTTTAGACCATTGCTCCTTTTAAATATGGGCTCGGCGTTAATGGATAGTGTCAGCAGACCATTGTACCTAATCAAGACATGAACATTGCTCCTTCCCCTTATACAGTCTACAGTCCTTAGATCGGAGAAGACACCTGATCCCTGTCATCACCAAGGAAAACCGCATCATGATTAGATTTATCAAGTGGATGTGAAATTGGTAAATCTATGGTAAAAACAATATACAAGCTCTGAGAGCGTGGGATGCCATTGCCTTCCCACAACTTGATGGCATAATCTTCCAAACACAGATTGGAAAAATGTAAACCACAACATCTGGACAACAGGCCAGTATGTACAGATGTGGTAAGTGTTCAGCCTGCCCTTTTGTGAAAATGGGCAACAATTTCAAGAGTGCGGTCAACAATAGGGAGTATAGATTAAAACATTACGCCGACTGTAATGCAATGTAAGAAAGCCAAAGTAGCAGGGCAGCAATCAAAGATTGGGAGAACATAGCAACCCTATAAAGCTATTGCCCCTGGACTGATAAACTAATATTCCAGTGTTGCAAGATATTAGTCTAAGGCCGCCTGCAGACGGGCGGAAATTCCGCGACGGGATTTCCTGCGGAATTTCCGCCCTTGCAAGCTGCCATAGGATTGCGTTAACAAACGCAATCCTATGCAGACGGCCGTGATTTGGCCGCGCAAAATGTCACGCGGCAAACAAACCGCGGCATGCTCTATTTCTGTGCGGGGCTCTGCGAGCCCTGCACGGGAACGTCACTCACCGGCCGCCGGCTCCGCTCTGCACATGCGCCGGCTGCCAGGCAGCTGGCACATGAAAGAGCCGGGGCCGCGGGAGCAGGTGAGTGACGCGCTGCTCTCTGCAGATGCTCGGGTCGGGTCCCGCTGCGAGAATTCTCGCAGCCGGATCCCACCCGGCCGTCTGCAGGTGGCCTAAGCAATGTTTTGTAAAACCTATTTGTTTTTACAGTACCGTGTAAAAGTTTTAGGCAGGTGTGAAATACATGCTGCAAAGTAAGAGTTTTTTTCAGAAATAGATGTCTGATTGGCTCAAAATTTATTCTGCAGCAGAACAACAACCCCAAACATCCAGCCAATGTCATTCAGAACTATCTTCAGTGTAAAGAAGAACAAGGAGTCCTGGAAGTGATGATATGGCCCCGCAAAACCCTCAACATCTTCCAGTCTGTCTGGGATTACATGAAGAGACAGAAGGATTTGAGCAAGACTGTATTCATAGAAAATCTCTAGTTAGTTCTCCAAAATGTTTGGAACAACCCACCTGTCGAGTCCCTTCAAAAAATGTGTGCAAGTGTATCTAGAACTGATGCTGTTTGCAGGTAATGGGTGGTCACACCAAAGATTGATGTGATTTATATTTCCCTTTTGTTCAGTCATTTGACAAAAATCTATTATTTTTATTTGTAATGATTATGTGCAGGTTTGGAGTCTCTTATGCAACCAGTGCAGGGCAGTAGCATGGTCAGGGAAAGCCAGAGATCGGTACACAGGTAGTATCGGTTGCAGTGCAAAGGAGCAGGCAGGTAGCAGAGTCAGGGAAAGCCAGAGGTTGGTACACATGTTGTATTGGTTGTGGTACAGAGGAGCAGGCAGGTAGTGGAGTCAGGGAAAGCCAGTGGTCGGTAAACAGGTAATATTGGTTGCGGTACAAAGGAGCAGGCAGGTAGCAGAGTTTGGCGAAGCCAGAGGTCGGTACACAAGGTAGTATTGGTTTGTGGTACATAGGAGCAGGCAGGTAGTGCTCTCTCCTGGTTCTCCTCCTACCTCTCTGACCGCTCTTTCAGTGTTTCCTTTGCTGGTTCTATTTCTGCTCCACTTCCTCTCGCGGTCAGGGTACCCCAGGGCTCGGTCCTTGGTCCCCTTCTTTTCTCTATCTATACTGCCCCAATTGGACAAACCATCCACAGATTCGGCCTCCAATACCATCTCTATGCTGACGACACTCAACTATACACCTCCTCTCGTGAGATCTCTGGACCATTCCTCCAAAATATCACCGACTGTCTCTCCGCTGTCTCTAACACTATGTCCTCCCTTTTTCTCAAACTAAACCTCTCTAAAACTGACCTCCTTGTCTTTCCACCTTCTAACCGACCTCCCCTCAACATCTTCATTCCAGTGTCTGGCACCATCATAACCCCCCAACGGCATGCCCGATGCCTTGGGGTCACACTGGACTCTGACCTCTCCTTTGCCCCCCATATCCAATCTCTGGCCCAAACATGCCACATGCACCTCAGAAATATTGCTAAAATACGTCCGTTCCTAACCACGGACACGCTAAAGACGCTCGTGGTCGCCCTCATCCACTCCCGACTTGACTACTGTAACTCGCTACTCATTGGCCTCCCCCGCACTAGACTCGCTCCGCTCCAATCCATACTAAATGCAGCAGCTAGACTCATTTTTCTATCCAGTCGTTATTCAGACGCCTCTGCATTATGCCAGTCGCTGCATTGGCTGCCCATCCACTGAAGAACTAAATTTAAACTCCTCTACCTCACTCACAAAGCTCTGCATGGCGCTGCGCCAGCATACATCGCTTTCCTCCTGTCCGTACACCACCCAGCCCGCTCACTCCGATCGGCTAACACACTCAGACTAAACACCCCTGTAATACGAACCTCACATGCTCGCCTACAGGACTTCACCAGAGCAGCACCCATCCTCTGGAACGCTCTACCCCAAGGCATCCGGACAATTCCCGATGCACGATCTTTCAGACGTGCCTTAAAAACGCACCTCTTCAGGGAAGCATACCAAATCTCCTGACCTAGTCCCTCGCCCCTCCCTATGGTGCTCCACCCTGTTTGCCTTATGATAAATGATCTGTACATAAAATTTCCTATTGCCTGTGTTCCCCACCCCCTGCACCTCCTGTACCACCCTCAACCCATTTGTGTCTAACCTAATGTACCTTATATTGTAATTGTTGTATTGTTTTTCATTTATCCATGCCTGAAAGCGCTGCGGAATAAGTTGGCGCTATACAAATAAAGATTATTATTATTATAGTGGAGTCGGGGTAAGCCAGAGGTTGGTACACAGGTAGTATTCGTTTGCGGTACAATGGAGCAGGCAGGTAGCGGAGTCCGGGTAAGCCAAACATGGGTACACAGATAGTAACAATTGTAGAAGGAGGAACAGGTAGGTAGAGGAGCTTGACTACAGCACAATAATCATGCAAGGAACTGAAGGAACGGCCAGATATTTATAGGAATTCCAATAAAGAAACAGGGTTCGAGTCCTGACACTAGTTTTGAAAGAATTCTTACTTTGCAGCATTTTTTCCCAAACTGCCCACAGTGCTATATATGTCCTAAAACAAGACATCCTAATAAGCCAAATCCCTGACCATATGCCTGCTTAAGGGCTCCCACACACTTGCAATTGCGTTTTTTGTTAACACGATTGTCAATGGGACTTTCTAATGTTAAAAACGCAGTGCACCAAAAACGCAGTTGCGTGCGTTGCGTTTTTTTACAATAGAAAGTCCCATTGACAATCTCGTTAACAAAAAACGCAATTGCAAGTGTGTGGGAGCCCTAACACATAGAGTGGGGTCCTTCTACTCAGGCCTCCCCACTATTAGCCAAACTGGAGAGCCACTATCAAGGATTTGAGTGGGCACTATGTGATACTACATTTCCCCAGCAGTGGCCGCTGTAGTAAATACAGTATATTTGGCTGGTAGTCACTTCCCGTATGGTTTGAAAAGCTGGGCGTACAGCGATCAGTTGATTGCAGTCTTCCTTCATTATAAAAAGTTGTTCTCTCATCAAGTATAGGTCATTATTTAGTGGGTGGTATGTGATTACATATGGAGTGATTGTACACAGAATATATACACATAATCTCTTTACATGGAACAGTAGTTAAAATATCTCCTTGTAGATTGTTAATAAATACTTCCTAACATCTTTCACCATCTGCAAAGTAATCAAGTTTTACATGCGATTTATAATAATTATGTTTTCAGAGCCCTCTATGAGTCATCCTTTGGCGCTCATTAGTATCTGTAATTAAGAACATGTTTGGGTGAAGATCAAATTACTTTTTGTTAAAATGTATTCAAAAATAGAGTGATGGGTGTGACATTTCCTAATAAAAGCAATTCAATGCAAGTAATGGTTCATTAATGATATATAATGAAGATGTAGCGAGTGAATTATTGCAAGTCACCTTACCACAAGGAATAGTTACTATTTTATGATGATGCAAGATACAAGATATATAAAAATAATCGTAGTGACATGTAATCTTAAAAGAGAACAATAGTTAAGTGTTGTCTGCGTTGGACAACCTTTGTGCGCTAGAAGGATATCTTGACAATAGGCAGACCACAAAGTGTCCCCTTGCAGGGATTAGCTGCGATCTGTGGGGAAACCTCACAGGCCCAATGCCCACAGACGGATTTTTGCTGCAGAATTCGCGGCCAAACCCCCGCCGCGAATTCCACAGCAATGTTCATCCACAGCATGCTATGTTAAAAGGTTCTTCCCTGCCCACAAATGGAAATCAGCTGTGATTTTTCGCTTGCGGGGGAAAATCGCAGACTGTTCTACCTGGTGCGTGAAATTGCACAGACGGCTTTCATTGCAGTCAATGGGAGCCGTCCAATCTGTGGCGATTCCAAAATGTCAATTTTGAAATCACCACAGCTTCACGTCATCGCCGGCATAACAGCGTGTAATGTCCTGCACTGCGCATGTGCACTGACCGAGACACTCACGACAGATCCAGACAGGTGAGTATGTGTCTCTGGCTAGGCACCGGGTCTGATTCCACTGCAAGATTTAGTGTTGTATTTCCCTGTAGCACCACCAGAGGGGTAATGAAGCATTACACAGTGCCCATTTAAATCAATGAACTGTCTGTTAAATACAGGACAGGATAAGTCCTCCAGCCATGATGAGAACAATGCAGCTTCTCGCACAGCTGGGTGGGTCACTAATAACAGGCTAGGCTCTGCAAACAGCTCCTGGAGACCCTTTTACATGCAAATGAAGATGATAAAATGTTAATACCAATTAGTGTGCATTAACACTTTATACAAAAAGATCACTACAACTTTCAATCATTTGAAAGATTATCTTTGCATGTAAATGGGCCTTAAGTCCATGACCCTATCCTTTCTTCTATGCCACATAGGAAAGATGGAAAACTAGACGCAAGATCAAAATTAAGCCTAAAGGCCCATCTACACGCAAAGTTGATCTTTCAAACTATTGAAAGATTGAAAGTTTTAGCAATCTTTTTGCATAAAGTGTTAATTGACACTAATGTCCATTTACACTTTATCATATTTATTTGCATGTAAAGGGGCCTCCAGGAGCTGTTGCGGAGCCTAGTGTGTGAATAAATACATGCCCAGCTGTGCACACAGCTGTGTTGTTCTCATCTAAGATGCTATAAATATAAGATTATGCATTTCGGCTTTGAAAGTTCATATTACAAGTTTCATAGTTCCTAGTTAGACGTCATGCAACTGACTCTCCCATTACAATGAACGTAGAGGAGCCAATGGCACTGGCTTTCCTGCATCTTGATATCTTCTATGTTTCTCATTAGCCTCACCTGACCTTGTTTCTAGTTTTAGCTCTGGAACATTTCACTTGTGCACAGTTTAGCAAAATGGTTTGTCTCCAGCCTAGTCTACGTATTTCTATCCTATTTCTTGGATGCCATTATTGTTTACTAGTGACCTCTTGTCCTTTGGATTCAAACACAGTTTTGGCCCAACCATGCTCTTGTCTAGTCCTCTGGTGCTTCGCATGACTGTATTTGTTGCTACATTCTAGCTTTGACTTTGTGTTAATTTTGATCCTGTGTTGTCCAGTCCTGAGCTCCATTATTCTTGTTCTCCTATTCTGGTGTACCGACTGACTACTAGGCCTGTTTTTCTAGATTTATGGCCTTGTGTTCCTGAATTCAAGTTGCCGGTTGAATTCACTCTCCCCCCCCGCTACCCCCCGCCACCCCCTGCCCCATCCCCGAGCCTGCTCGGACCAGTAAGCAGTTACTCGAGAAGAGTGATGATTGCTTGAGTAACTGCTTTATCTGAGCGTGTTCACTCATATCTATTGCCTACCTTTTGCCACTGGTAGCTTCAGAAACTGTTCTTACATGATCCCATCTACTCAACCCAGGATCCTTACACCAATCATCTATGTTGGTAAAACAATATATTTTCGTGATCCATAGTCACTACCTTCCAGAATGAACATTGGAAGATGCCTAAACAATTCACAGAAGCACTAATTCTACTGTAGCTGAAGATTCAGCTCTGTTCCTGCTCCATCACTCTCCAATACGAAATCCTTATTTGTGCAATTATTATATATTTGTATACTAGAGATTGTATTCCATCTCTCTGGAAATTCTGTTTACACAGAGTCAATAAGGTGGAGGATCTTATTTCATGATAACCATGATTTCAGCCCTTATTAATGGGTTTGTGTCCTGAAAACAACTCTTTCCATATCCCCTATTAGGAAATTTGGATGCCATAAAGGGTGGAGTTATAAGCAGAGCAATGTGCTGCTAAGTCCTGTTTCACACAGGCGACACGGCATACCAACGAGAAAATCGCAGCAATAGCACATAGCTGATCCATGCAGTATCGCTGCGGTTTCTCACGGTGATACCGCAACTTTCTAGCATTACAAAGTCGCATGTAGTGCTACAAATTCACGTGACTTTGTAGCACCACATGCAAGGATTTTCAGGCGGAGGCTTGAAATATAAGCCCTTCTCTGAAAAGAAGCTGTAGATGAAGAAGAAAAAAAATACACATACATCACCTTAGAAGTGCTGTCAGCCCGGCCACATCTTCTCCCCGGGGCCCCGGCACTGATCTTCTTCTTTTCTTCTGGCCGGGGATTGAAAAATCCCCGCCTCCTAGAAGTGCTGTCTCTGATTGGCTGACACTTATCCAATCACAGCCAGTGCTCGATGAACCAATAACAGCCATTCATTGAGTGCTGGCTCTGATTGGCTAAACGTCAGCCAGTCACCACCAGTGCTTCCAGGAGGCGGGGATCTTTTAGAAGAGAAGAAGATCATCAGTGCCGGGGACTCAGGGAGAAGATGCGGCCGGGCTGACAGTGCTTCTAACGTGATGTATGTGTATTTTTTTATTTTTGCCTACAGCAAGGGCTTAGATTATGGCTTTGTCAGTAGGATTTCCTACTGTCAAAGTTGCATCGCACCACACAAAAGCCATGTTTTCGTGCGATGCGATTCAACAGAGAGGAAGGCTCCATAGGGAAACATGGGCTACAAAACCTCTTGAGTCGCGTGCATATCGCCAGACCCGCAAGGTTTTTGTGTTGGGTTGTTGCATGCTACAAAACATCACATGTGTGAAGTAACCCATAGAAAAGTATGGGCTTTACATATGTGCGATTTGTAGCATTGAAGCAATGCAACAAAATTGTGCGACTTTGTCGCCTGTGTGAATGAGGCCTAACAAAGATCCGCTTTCACTCCAGCAGACCTGGTCCATCAGCTGTATAGTTATTTGAATAGCTGGCGTGTAATAGTACATTTTGCCTGTAGTGGGCACTACAGGTGAAATGGATGGATAAAACCTCATTTGGCAATTACAGATGATTTCTATGTTGACTTCAATTTAAGTAGTGGTTGTAATGATAAAACAGCATCTTTGACATTTGGATCAGCTGTATGGAGTTTCAGAATTTCAATGATTGCAAGCCTCATATACAGATTTTTGTAAAAAAAATCATATAGCCATACTGTACCTATACTGAGCTATACTGTCCTTCTGTAGTAATAAATAACCATTGTCACTTAGCGAGGTGAGGAGGAAAGGCTTAGATTGTAGAGTGACTGGTACCCAACTTTCCAGGACTCTGCCAGTCAACCAGACAAGCGACCATCACCTGCAGCCACAACTCCACAGCAATTCGCCTGACCCCACACTGTAACGAATTTGTCCCGTATTGGAAAGGAGGAGAGATGAGAAGGGATGATACCTATCAATCCCGCCTCTGTCCTCAAACACTGCAGTATTGCATGTAGTTAAAATACAGGCTGATTTGTACCCAGCTTTCCCGGGCTCCTGTACGCATGCGAAGCGAAAGCTCAAATCACCCAACTGATCTGTTCTAACGCACTCCCGAGCTATACAACATGCATACAAAGCACTTAAATGCTGCCACCACCAATGTTCACAGGCATTGTACCCGATTTATGGATTATTAATACCATCTTTGGAGAATATGGTTTCGTAGTAACATGGATGAGGTTCACTAATTTGTTTAACTCTCAAAAAGGAGCAGTGCTTTTTAACAGAAACATGCAAAAATGATGTTATGAGATAATCGACAAGAGACTTACATATGATATTTGCAGACAGTAAAATAACAGGGATTAAAGTAAGAGTGTTACTATTCTAATGTGTGGAGCCACACGGAAAGGAGGATCTGGCCAGTCCGCACGCAGGGTGCACTCCAGGGGGCTGATCCCGAGCACACGTCTCTGTGCGATTTTAAAATTTTCAGTGGGGTAACTCCTATTTAGTTCCTTCCAGCACATAATCCCTGGAATCATGTTTTCTTCATAACTCCATGTGGGTGTGACTCACCACGAAAATAGGACGACGACGTTTCCTTTCATGATTTTACATGCGTTTTGAGCCCCCAAACCACCATATTGACATATATATTTTTCAAGATATGTGGTCTGGGGTCTCTGGGCGTCGCACAAAGATGGGAATCTCTGCATCTTATTGGCGGTGATGTGACATTTTGCAAAATATACTCGTCAGCGGGCTGCGACGTACAGATCAGCCATAATTTCCAAATTACAGTTTTTCTTTGTTTAGACAAGCTTTCTTTGTTAACATTTGGCTCCAAAGAGTCATCAGGTCTGGCTATAACCAGCTACACAAGGGGGAGGAGAACTTGAAGGACCAATTCCTGTGGTTATCTCCTAATAGAAACATTTTCTAGCTGTGGCTTCAGCATTGCTGTAGGACATCAGAGACCCCCTGGGGGGAGTGTAACAGCCTTTACTGAAGTCTACTTCACTCAGCTTTCCTGGATGCTGAAAAGCATTTAACTCTTACACCTACCAACTATAAAATAGTGTTGCCCAACCATGTGGGACTAAGGTAACCGCATCAGACACACACAGAATGTCTGAAGGCTAAGCCTTTACAATATCTATCTAAAGGCCCATTTACACTGGAAGAGTGTTGGGCAAACGATGCCTGACACTTGAACCTGTATCCTGCACACAGAGCAGCCAGCAGGGGGGCGGGGCAGTGCAGTAGATTTCTCCCCTCTCGCTCCCCACCCTTCTCCATTGAGATACACAGTGGCCACTATGTATCTCAATGGAGAGGGGCGGGGGAGTGAGAGAAATCTCCTGCACTGCCCTGCCCCCCTCCTGGCAGCTCCATGAACCAGCCTGGTCTGCTAGCTTCTGTGCAGGAGCATGGAAGCGCGGAGACACAGGGACAAGTGTCGGACATCGTTTGCCCAACACTCGTCCAGTGTAAAGGGGCCTTTACTCATATATATATATATGTATCTATATTACATCTAGTAAGGGGGATTTAAAGGGGGAAGGGTGTCACTCCACTTTAATAGTGTCCTGAACGGCAGCTGATTTTTACTGGACAGCTGGAGGGACACCATTTATCTCTTTATATTGCAGCCATAATTTCCCCTGTGGTAATAATGACCCATACTTTTCCCCAATAGTAATAAGTAGCCATACTGTCCTCCTGTAGTAAATAAGGAGCCATACTGCCCCTCTGTAGTAATAAATAGCCACAATGTCTCCCTGTAGTGATAAAAAGCCAAAATTCCCCTTTTAGTATTACCTATTCTGCCCCTTTTTGTAGCCATACTGTGTCTCCATGTTAAAATAATAAAGTCAATCATCTTCCCCATGTTGGCATTACACCTTCTGTCCACCGCCAGGGCATCTTCTGACCCACATCCTGTAGAACGACTAAAACTTTCTGACAGCGAGGGTGATCAAGGAGTGGAACAGGTTGCCACGGGAGGTGGGGAGTTCTTCATCAATGGAAGTGTTCAAACAGAGGCTGGACAGACGTCTGTCTGGGATGATTTAGTGAATCCGGCACTAAGCAGGGGGTTGGACCAGATGACCCTGCAGGTCCCTTTCAATTTTACCATTCTATGATCCTACAACAGCGGCGACACAATGACATCATCACACCACCTACATCACATATAAGGCACTGGGCATCGGAGCAAGGAACCTAGTGGGACTTCCAGCCATAGTGCAGCTTTAAACTCTGCCATAGAGGATCATTTCCATGCAGCCCGCTGATCCCAGGCAGGAAGTGGCTCTATGAAATTGCTGTTCCCCTGCAGTACGGAGGGAGCACCACCTGAAGCAGAGTACTCAATTTGCCTCATAGATGTGGCGTCCCTATGAGCAGGCCACTTCTATTTGAACTTTAATTTACTTTTCTTAAATTTAAATGTCAATGAGCTTTCAACAAACTTTGCATAAATCAATTGTACAGGTGATTAAGAATAATAATGAGATATTTTTCTATATATCAATATAAAATGCTTCTTTCTGATTTATTAGGCTCCTATTCTCCTTCCATCTCCTACCCTAAATTGTTCACTCCCTAAAAAACTTCTAAGACCCATCTTGATAGAGAAAATGCACTATGATCTCACTGGGGGATCAGGTTACATGCAACCTATAGAAGTCTATGAAGAAGCGAGGAGGAGATGAATAAGAGAGAAACAAAGAAATACACATAGGCATGCTGCTGAAGCTAATAGTGAGTGTTTTACTGTCTAACAGACACTGGAAGTACAAATCAAACAGCGGAGTACAAATAATTCCCTAGGGTAACACGGTGAAGAGCAGTAACAAAAGGTAATATACTAACCTGATGGTGATATGCTGTGCCTTGATAAATAGCCTATGCTGCAGCCTCCAGTCCATCTAGATCCTCTGGTCAATGGAACATAATCAATATGAGATGACAGGTACGCTTTAAGTAATTAAATTTGACTAATACCCCTTTTACACAGGACGATTCTCATTTAAATGAGTGCACAAGCAACTGACTTCCGTTTTTTTTGGCAAATTTTAGAAAATTGTTGCGTGTAAATGGGCCTTAAGGTATTGTACTGAACATGTATCAGTCAATTATTTGAGGTGTTGATTATTATCATGGAACATAGAAGGATCACAGAAGCAATGAAAATTAAATAGAACTGACAACAAATAATTAAAAAGAATAGAACATTTAAGTAAAAAATAAATAAAAATTATCTATATAGCCAAAAATACCAATACTGCAACTCCACCACCCACTAAAACTTCAACTCTACCTACTATAGTTATGGATTAATACACCCCACTCACATAATTAGACCTAATTAATGACTGGTATGTATTTGTGATTTTCTTCTTACATTTTTTGTATTTTCCTCTAATATAAACTACATTTTTGTGGTCAATAGCCCAACCGCAGTAGGATAAATTATATCTTGTACCAAAAGTTTACTGTGACCGGTTGGATAATTGGCTTTACAAATATGAAGCCCTTGCCTACTGACGTTCCTGGAAGGATTAGCACAACAAAATAACCAGTGTGAATTATAAGCGGGTGGCTCACCATTAATGTGACTAGCAGTGGTCACTTGCTAGGGATTAAAGATTAAGAACAATCGGTCCCGCTGTTTACAATGAAAGAACAAAGAGCCATTCTTGTAAGAATAGAAAATCTCTCATGGTCAGAAGGCTGTATAATAATTACTGGCTGCTTTAGACAAAAGCTCGATTGGGCTACGTCTTCCCCTTATAAGAAAGGCAAATGTGTCCACTATTACTCATAGGAAGTTCTACGAGTGGAGGACAACTCTGCGAGAGAGAAATATCACCCAACGTATAAGGGACCTCATAATGTCATTGAGCTGTTGTAGTTTTAACCTTGATCTCTCAACAGAAGAGCATTAATTCTTACAACAAGACAGTCGTCTCCAGAACCATTTACTGCTTTGGTTTTTTTTTCTGCTGGGATTTACAATTGTCTTTAAGACGTTGATCATGGCGGAAGAAGCTCAGGCACCTGAATGTAAGGAGAATGAAAATCCTGAGATAACTCCAGTGCAAATTATCGATGTTATAGATAATGTGGATATGTCCAGCACATGTGAAACAAGCCAATGTGATTCAATGCTTACAAGTGGAGGTCCTGATATTATCCTCGAAGACAAAACTGTTGCACCAGCTGTGGTTCTAAACGACAAGAATGAAGAAGGTAGAGTGCTCTGGTTGAAATGAATGTGTTCTTTAGGCTTCCTTATGTCAAATCTATTTTTTTCCCCACCCCAAGCATATTCCCAACATTTCCATAAGCTATGATGGGCTTGTTGTATGACAAAAGAGTGGGTGGTATGTGTTGATGTCGTTGACTTTGAGATTTTTGACCTTATATACATTGTGCAGTAAGAAAGATGGAGGCATCATTATTATTTTAACATATTGTAACTTAAAACTTTTGTAACTTTTTGTATTGTAACAGACAACTTTACTTCAAAAAAGTAGATTTCTTCTGCACTAATTTGAGCGGGTCATATGCTAAGTTTAGATGATACTAATCTGAACTGTTATTCAGACTATAACCCACACAAGGGGCAGGACAACCTCTCTTAGTGCCCGAGGAAGGGTTTTTATGGAATGTTAAAAGCCATTAAATTTGTTGCAAATCTGAAAAACTGTTCCATCCATCTAAGGCCGTGTTCACATCAGCGTTCAGGTTGTCATTTTTCTGCCCCATCTTAAAAGCAGAAAAACTGAAAAAAAAGGAAAAACGCACCCTGTTAAATCCTCATTGATTTTAATGGATCTTTTTCTTCTGAGTTGAATTCCGTTCCGCTTGGTTTCTATCGTTTTAATGGCAAAAAAGACTGATCTGTAGGACTTCTTTCTTTCTAGAGTAACAGAAACTAAATGGAACAAATCGTTCTGTTTTTTGGTAACATTGCTGTCCCGATTATGCTTTTGTGTAACGGATCCATTTAGGTAAAACTATGTATGTGTAGTTGTAAAGTAGAACTACATTTTAAATAAAACAAAAAAAAATAACCTGTTGAAAGCTGATCTAATGGATATCTAGATGATGGAAATAGAAAGTAACTATATGTTTTTTTATGGGTCTATTTAATGGATTTGACAAAAAGCACAATATGTTTGCTTCAGTTCGCATCAGTTAGGGTGGTTTCACATTTGCCTTGAGGGTTCCGGTTTCCTTGCTTTGTTCAGAGAGCAGGAAAGAGAATTCCCTGGCCAGACGGCTCTGATTTATGATGGAATCGAAAAGCGCCAAATGGATCCCATTGACTATAATGGGTTTCTTTAGGTTTTCGCTCAGCAGCCTGGCATTTTACCGGAAGAATAAGCACTACATGCAATGCTTTTTCTTCCGGTATTTTGTGGCAGATCTGCGATAGAACCTTCGACCAGAGGTCCCAGCGCAGATATGGAATTATCCATAAATATCAGTTTTATGCTTTCAAAAAGAAAATAAGACAGAGGCATTAATAATGGTGACACCCCCACACTGATGTGAACCTATACTAAGGCTGCTTTCAGACGCACATATTTTAGCACTGTATCTGTTCGGTGTTTTGCAGACTGTAATTCAGAGCTAATGTGAATCTATGTATCAATTTAAATGGCGGTATTTTTAAAAACACCTATTTTCTTGCATATTTTTTGCTGTGTTGCTACTATTTTCTATTGGGCAAATATTGATCAAAGAAGACTTGTTCACAATGCAAGTACATTGCGCTGAAAAATGCGCAATTGCGCATATGCCCGTGTGTTAGCCACCCGAACTGGGGTTATTTCTGCTGCAGGTGTATGGATTTCTGTATGCCCCATTCAGATAGATGTATTGGACATCTATAAACCAAACAGACAAACGTGGGCACCACAATATTCAAAATTGGGTGCTTCTATTTTGTCAAAATAGCAATGTATAATGGCGAAAAAAGCAAAAACGAGCAACAGAAACCACGTAATCTTGTAGATATGATACCTTTAATGGCTAACACAAACACATGGTGTTAATGAGAGCTTCTGAACCAACGCAGGGTCCTTCTTAAGGCTTAAATGAAATAGATCTGAAGAGGCATGCATATTTATACACACTTATGACACACATACTTATGACAAGGCACAGACATGGATGTGAATAATTTGCACTTAAAAGAATACCACAACGGAAAAGAAATACAAACATCTTTAAATAGTTACTGATAAGGGAGTGAAGGTTTTATGGTTCCTGAATTAAGGCCCATTTACACGGGACGTCGGGCAAACGATGCTGGCACGTACTCGCTCCTGTGCTGCTGAACAAGAGCGAGTATCGCTGGCTCACTCAGCAGGGGCCAGGGCAGCCAGAGGAGATTTCTCTTCTCACTCTCCACCACCCCTCTCCATTCACTTACACAGCGGACATTCAGTATTGGACAGCTGCTGTTTACACTGAAAAGTCATTGTTCAGGATTCTATGCAGCTTAAACAATCAATGATGAGCTGAACGATTACCATTCAGCGTAAGCAGCAGCCGTTCAGTACTGAATAGCCGCTGTGTTAAGTGAATGGAGAGGGGCGGGGGAAGGCAAGGAGAGAAATTTCTTCCACTCTGTCAGAGAGCCAGCGATACTCGCTCTTGTGTAACAGCACGGGAGCGAGTATATGTGGGGATGAGTGTCAGGCATCATTTGCCCGTCAGTCATCCTGTGTAAAAAAGGCTTTAGTATTGGGAGGTTCACCAGGCCAGTAGTGTTATCGGTTTAGATTTCTCAAACTTCCCATTCACGCATGAATCCTTGTTAAGAATTTAGCTCTCTATTGAAAGTGTCAAAAGTTGTTATACATTTATATTCCTAAATTCTTCTGTGGCTCTGTGACTTGAAATTGCCATGATAAACTGGAGAGTGACTTTCTGGTCTCCTGCTCTAGCAAACCACTGGCCTTCTTCTGCTACATTGATGACATCATAATCACCTGGACCAACACTGAACAAGAACTAATAAAATTCCATTAAAGAGATTTAATGCATTCCACCCCACCATAAACCTGACATTAAGCTTGTATACCGAAATCAAGTTTTTGGACATCAACATAAAAATTTCAAACAACTCAATACATACATCCCTATGCCGCAAACCGATTGATCGGCCAACATACCTCAGAGAGAACAGCTTCCATCCTAAACACATCAAAAGGTCAATTGTTTACAGCCAGGCTATCAGATATAACCGGATCTGTTCCAACCCAACAGACAGAGAGGAGTATCTATGCCATCTTGAAAGGACATTTTTAAATTACAGCTACCATCCCACCTCAATTGATGACCAAATAACCAGAACCACCAGGATACCCAGAAATCAACTACTCCAATACACAGCGAAGGAAGAAAATGACTGTGTACCTGTAATAGTGACCTACAATTCACAGCTAGAGGTACTAAGGAAAACCACAAAGAAACTTAATCATATCCTACACAAGGATGACGTCTGAAAATCATATTCCTCCCCTTCTGTGTTACAGGCAACCCCACAATCTTACGAACTTTATAATCAGGAGCACATTGCCCCGTGAGACACACAAAAAAACTTATCGCTGTAATGTAAGGATCTGCAAGACCTGCTCACATATACTGACTGCGGACAGGATACAGATCCCAACACACAGCAGGACTATAATATACTGGGGACATTCAAATGCTCCACGTCTGATGTTGTGTACCTGATCCTGTGCAGTAAATGTTCGGTTGGGGGCCATTATGTTGGAGAAACAGGACAAAAACGTAAAGCAAGTATGAGGTCTTATTGTCGCATAATTAAACAGAGAAAGACAGAATTACCTGTGGTGGAGCACTTTTCAAGTCATGGATACGATATAGAAGATATGAAAGTTATGATACTGAAAGGCAATTTCAAGTCACAAAGCCATAGAGGAATTTGGGAATATAAATTTATAACAACTTTTGACACTTTCAATAGAGTACTAAACTCTTCACGGGAATTCATGCGTGACTGGGAAGTATAAAAAATCTATAGCAGAGATAACACTGCTGGCCTGGTGACCCCCTAACATTAATTCAGGGACCATAAAACCTTCAGTGATCATTGAAAGATGTTTGCATTTCTGTTGTAGTGTTCTTTTAAGTGCAAATTATTCACATCCATGTCTGTATCTTGTCATAAGTAGGTGTTTATAAATATACATGCCTCTTCGGACCTATTTCATTTAAGCCTGAAGGAGAACCCTACGTTGGTTCAAAAGCTTGCATTAACATCATTTATTTTTGTTAGCCATTAAAAGGTATCATATCAACAAGATTACATGGTTTCTCTTACTGAGAACAATCCTATTTTGCCCTACTGGCTAACATGGTACCAAACTTTTTTCATTATATTTTATTAACAAACATACTATAAAGCTATGATAAATTATGAAGAGAAGACTAAAACTGCCAACACACTGCAGGGTAGATAAACCTGTGCAATGAAAAATAATGTAACAAATTATAGGCAAAAAATAATAATATAAAAGTTAGTCCCCCAAATATAAAACAGCATATATCTGTTACAGCTATGACAGGGCCGCAGTATACCGGCTGTGAGACGAAAACTGACTGGCAGTAATAGGTCAGTCTGAGCCACTTTCTGACACTTTTGAGGTTATACCTTTGTTATCCCCTTGGGGTCCTCTGTCATCGATAAAGGGTAATTGCAGTCATATGTTGAAATTGGCATAGGTGGTTTGTATTTTCCTAGACTGGCCAATCTTTTTGAGAGGAGGTTTACATATATCAATCCCTGCTCTCACTAGTTACTGATCTCTTATGGGTAAAGTTGATCTAGTCCTTTTTCCCTTAGTGCTACCCTCCGGATCAAGCTAAGTAGTTGATGTATTGATTTATATCTTAGTTTTGTTTCTGCCATTGCTCCTACTGCCATTAGCTATTTCAACCTAGGGAAATTGCAGGTGTCCCCTAGGTTCTGGAGTGGGGCCGTCCCTATCAGGGCGATCACTCCACTTTAGACAGGGGTTTTCCTTCTTCAGGCTGTTAGGGCTATGTTTCCCCTTTCCCTCCTTGTTTGTGTTATGGTGGTGTTTTTGGTGTTCACATGGGACTTGCAGGTCTTTCATTTGTCCTGTGTGAACATTGCCTTACATCTGTGCTGGCATGGTGTGTAAATGCTAAGCATGGATGTAACTATATCCGATAAATAAATAGATAAGTGTCAAAAAATATATATTTAGAAATTAACTTTTGCTATTTACTTTTGTAGCCATACTGTGTCTCCATAGTATAATAATGAAGTCAATCATCTTCCCCATGTTGTCATTACACCTTCTCTCCACGGCCACCATTAAAAATCCTAAGAATGAGAGAATCAATATAATCATAGAAATAGAACCCAAAATATAGTAAATAAAAATAAAGTGCTAATACCAACAAATACATAAATAACCAAAAAGTTTAGTAGCAGAATATGACATCCAATATAAAGAATATAAACCATTACCAAATCACATGATAAGGGTTAGGGATGCTACCAGGGAGAAAAAAAATAATAAGTATAACCAAAATAAAAAAATAAAAAATTGCACAGGGATAGAATTTATTTGACGAGCAGAACATTTCTAACTCAACGTTCTCTCACTCAGCACAACTTCTCCTTTCCCTTTAGAGTCACCGCCAGTTCACACACAACGGCCATTGGATGCCTCGGACACTTGACTCTTTGCTGGTAGAAATTCATGGTTCTTCCCTGCATTTCCACTTGTCTCTCTTGTACTTGGGGTTCCAAATTTACACCAAGAGTTCATAGAATGACACTTGCATTCTTTCTCTTGTTCAACTCTGCTGAGCCTTGCCTTGGTTTGTCAGCTATCCTCCGATTGCTCACACAGAACGCTGACTCTCTTACAGTCTTATGTACGGGAGCACTTATCACTGGTAATTTCTCTGCACATGGCTTTGGTTTTGCTTCCCTTCAAAGCAGCTTGTCTCTTGTTATCTAAGCCTCTGCCCTATGTCCGCATGGGTATTCACACACCAGGACCTGCCTGTAGCAACTCTTTGGAGTACTCACCAACTTACACACGCTGGCATATCTCGCCATTTATTGGAGTACTATGATTCCTCTTCGCTCGGCTCTCAATCTTTCTTCACCTCTTCTTCTTACTCAAGAGTATCATCTTCATTCTTCAGCTCGTCGTAACTCTCATACATTTTTCTTCATCTGTGCAGCCACATTAAATGCTTGTTTTGTGCTGCCTCAATTTCCCTAGGTGGCTACGTTGTTCCAAGGTGGCACCCATCTTGTCTGCTTATGTATGCCACACGAAGGGGGGTTCTGAGGGCTTATCCTAATTTACATCTTCTAATGGGCTTGGATCTTCTGGGTGGTTTCACACTAGCTACATCATCAGGTGAATGGGATCCCCCTTCTCCTACAGAGACTGTCATCCTCTCCCTTTGCTGTGTTGGTGACAGGACACAGAGCTTAAAAAAGAAATAGCCGTCAGCATGCATGGATGGGAATCGCACAAAGACTTTTATTGCCCCATCACAAAGACAGCGACGTTTCGGACGTAGTGGCCTTCCTCAAGCTAGAGGAAGGCCACTACGGCCGAAACGTCGCTGTTTTTGTGATGGGGCAATAAAAGTCTTTGTGCTATTCACATCCATGCATGCTGCCGGCTATTTCTCTTATTGGATTATCACATGGAATCTGTCTGGTTTGTACTCCGGCCTGGCTTTGCATTTTACCAGCCTGACCCTGAAGTGGGATTATCTGAAGTGCTGCTAGTGGAACTTTTGCGTATTCCAGGACACAGAGCTTATGGGTCGGCCCCTCTCACAGTCTTACATCTATATCAGCTTTAAGATCCGTTCATATCTGCATTGGGGACTTCGTTCAGAATCCGTCATTTTTAATGGGACAATAAAACAGCACTGCCTGCACTTCTTATTTTTCCCATCAAAATGATGGATACCTCCATAACATCCAATGAGCACCATTGCAAGTCAGTTGGGTTGGTTGCATGCCACTGATGTCTGTCATGTGACAGATCTGTCACGACATTCTGGCTTTTATTATTACCTAAAGCCACACAGCTGATGTGAGCTGAACCTGCAACAATACATGGGGCCAAACAGCAGAACAAAGACCCTTTTTAAACATGTGGGACACTATTTTAACTGTGATTCATTGTAGTCAGACGGCTCTCCATATCTAAACTTCCTGGACCCCTGTGAATGTAATGTACAGGGGTGCAGGCAGAGGGCTCCCTGATTTTTTTGATCAATGACAGCCCAGTGGACACAGAGCTGCCCTAATCCCTGAGCCAAGAGTGACAGGCTGAGCTCCATGAGCAAGGTTATGGCCCCCTTGTCTTCTTGGGTAGGCAGTTGGGATTCTAAGGCCTCATGACTGAGTTCCAGCCATACTGATTCAGCTGAGGGCCAGGACTTGAAGTAGGCCCAAATGGTGGCTGTGGCCCGGGAAGCTCTGGGGGTAGTTCACATAATTGATGGAAGTCAATTGCCGAATATATAACAGGCTTATTAATTGTGGAACAAAGGGAATGCAACTCAGTATCTGGTAATCCAGGGTAACTCAAAGATCTATGTAAACTGTTATTATTCAAAGTCCTTGCCTGGTTAACCAGGAGTTAACTCACTTGAGGCTTCTTAATATGGGTTTGCAGTAATCAAATAGGAGGGAACAGTGTCAGATTGTGTAAGGACACACTCCATTGACAAGAGGAATAGTTATGTAAGAGGGTGTCCCGATGCGGTTTCAGCATGGAAACAGAGTTTGTTATGTAACTGACTGGTGCCCCACCAAGAGGTATTAAGGACTGTAAATCACAAACCCCCCATTGTACGGACTAATGGGGCAGCGCACCTGAACTCTGCATAGGCCATGAAGTAAAAGTCCAACGGATAGCTAAGGAAGGCACGTTTCCCTTAATCTGAGGGCGATCACTGCTAAGGACTTCAACCATCTCGCTAGCAGTATGTAGCTTGTGTCCTATAAACTGTCACATTGTTGGCTAACGGCCTCATTGTTAAAGATACCTAGTTTCCGGGAATTAAAGACTTAACTGTGACATTAAAGTTATGGCCATACCGGCCATTTTGCTTGTCGACCCATTATCCTGTTTGGATAAAGGTTCTTCTCATTCAAGATGTCGAGTAATAAGTACACCGTGTATCCCAGACATGGTCTGATCTGCCCGCTACTCCTTCAACTCCCCCAGTGGATATAGGTATGGGTCTACCCCAACCACCACCTCAGTCATCCCCTTCAGTTACACTCAGTTGTCAATTTGTTCATACAATCCCAGAAGGAGTAGCATAGGAACAACACAATGAGAGTTCTAAAAATTACTCCAGAATGTTTGCTTCACGGGTAATGAAACAATCCTATTTAACACATTACCGGAAACTAGCGACCTCACTCATGTTCACTATATACCTTTTTTTTTCCAGAGCAAAGAGAAGAACATAGTATAATTTTGGAAAAAGGTCCAGATGTCTTGGATAATCATGGAATAGGAATTGAAGAAAACAATGAAGGAAGTTGTCCAACAAGAGTAGGTAGGTTCATTGATGGCAGCTTATCGCAAATATCATTGGAGTTCACCCTTGAAGCCACTTTAAGGTGATCACAATAAACATAAAGAACTATATGTAGATTCAGGAGGATCACCATTATGCAGCAGCAGTAGCACCAGGGGTGTGTGACCCCCAGCTCCTGGTGCCAGCAATTGCCAAATTTAGCCATTGAAACAATATAGGTCAGAAGCGACGCTCCAGTGGTATAGTGGGAAAGCAGAAAGGGCTAATACGTATAGGGACTCACCGCAACTGAGCCGGTCCTTAGATTAAGGCACCGGTCAGTTTATTGATCCACGTGAGCCTCTTGAGTTGAAATGTGGTTATTACCAGGTCAACAGTCTTAAGACATCCCAGGCGGAGAGCGGCAGAAGACAATAACTCCAAACATATGTTTAAGGAGGAAGAAATTTGCAATCAGAACAAAATAAAAATACTTCAGCGCTCCATTGAACTGTAACGGTAAAAGTCAAGATCTTACTTGTTTGGGGGTGCCCGATCTCCTGGCACCCCTCACCTCCAAGGAAGCAGAAAACCCAGTAGAGAGTAGCGTGTTCTTTTTAGGTAAAAATTTAATATATTTTAAAACAAATTAATAATGCGACGCGTTTCGGCTTATGCTAAGCCTTCCTCAAGCATGCCAGCCACTCCGCTGTCTGAGCATCTCTGGCGCACACACACTGGCTTTAGCCAGCAGATGGCACCGTTGTATAACGGCAAAAAGAGAAAGCCTTTTAGGAAACCCTGGATCCAAAATTGGATTGGAAAGGATTAAAAGAAAAGAAAATATATTTTTTTAATTGGCTGCCCTGGAGCTGGTCCATGAAAGGAGCCGCCCTAGGCACTGATCTTCCAGTGCCTAGGGGTAAATACGGCCCTGAGAGAGCTTCATATTCTCACTGCTCTTACAGCAAAGAATCACCATCTGTGGTC